>NW_010554223.1:13126-54855 GCF_000687285.1 Phaethon lepturus | reverse complement strand
TGGCAGGGAGGACGCTGCAGCCGTGCTGACGTGTTACAGCCGTGTGCCGGCCCAGCGTGCGGGCTGCGTGCTGCTCTGCGGCCGGACGTCAGCCGCGGTTGCCAGCCCCCCCCCACCGTGCATCTCCGACCCCGCCGTCAGTTCAGGTGGAGCCAGAGGTGGAGTCTTCCAAGGGAGCCTGGTCCTTCCTTCAAGAGGATCCACACGTGGATGGCATCACCTCCACGCCTTCCAGGCCTGGCTTGGAATGAACTGACGGCTGAGAGGGATGTTAGTCTGAAGGGGGGTTATTTTGGTTTTGTTTGTTTTTAATTTATGTTCAATTATTATTCATAGCAAGCACTAGGAAGCAAGTTCAAGAGCCAAACTTCCGCTGCAGCCCGGCCTTTCTGTACTGTCTTCTCTGGTTCTGCTTTACAGAGCAGACTGGAGGTTAAAGCAGGTCAAATATAACATTTGCTTGCGCTGTTTTTTTTTTTCCTGATTGTTTGTTTTTGCACTACTGTTTACTAGATCTGACCAAGTGCAGAGAATAATTGTGAAGTTAAAATGAAACGGAAATCATTCAAGAGGCAAAAATGTTTGCAAAAGCTGCTAAAACCAAATGAATCCCTCTCAAAGGAGTCGAAAGCACGCAGGATAATGCAGGAAACATTAACATACTATCATCTTAACCTTGTAGATAAGATTATCTGATGCGTGAAAATGGTCATCTTTTGTATTGATTCCACCGTGCCATGAAACAGTTCTTAGGAAAAATTAATGGGTCATTAAATGTTCATTACTTGATAGGCTCTAAAGCAGAAAAGTTGTATTAGCAAATGAATTAACTGCTTTGTTACAGTTTGAATATACCATTAATGTGTATGTTTTTCTCGTGCAAGGAATGAATCCTATGACGTAATGAATTGCAGGGCAGCAGCGCCTGTAGACTGCTGGAGAGCAATATTTACTCAATACCTGAGGGACGTTTACACTTCCAGAAGCTTCAGATAAGCACCGGTCATTTGTCTGGCAATCGGGAAGGGAAAATTTGGTGAATTATTTACCCATTTATGAAGTTGTGCCTCATGTGAGCAGGATGCCCTGGCTGGGAGCGGAGGTGACGCGCTGACGGCAGCAGCGCTGCCCCGGCCCTGCCTGCGCCTGCGGGGAGCACCGCTGCTCCCCAAGGGAACCGGCGGAGATACCTCTGCTCGCACAGAAGCAGCATCCAAAATATCCCACGCTCCCCACGACCACGGCCATGGTCGTCTCCGTGCTCTGCCCTCAGACGCTGCCTGCCTTCCGCAGCCGCCGGCTGGCCCTCCCGCGGGCTGAGGGGCAGAGGGTGCTTCCAGCAGCAGAGGGTGTTGGAACCGCGGCGTCACCTAACCTTGCCCAGGGCTGCCCAGCGGAGAAAATGCTCATTACGCACGGCTTGGAACAGCGACCCGATGCCGCGGTAAAAATGCCAAAGGCCTTTCTTGCCCCATCTACAGGATCGCTCCTACCTGCGCCAGCAGCAGAAGGGGGGATTTTTTTCTCTTTCTTTTAAAAGCCAATAAGGCTTATAATTGCACTTGAAGCCGCTTTTCAAAGCCATTTGTGTCCACGCCCGCTACGACTTTAAGCGATATTATAAGCGTATTAACCAATTAAGTGACATATTACCCAGAGGGACAGTCAAGAGCACGATTTCGACTCGCACAATTGTTAGAGAAATCCCAGGCTGCAAAGCTGGATAGCAAAACCATGCCAGGAAACCTCTGTCGACGGTTCTGAACGCAGCACAGCTGCGAGCGCGGCTCAAGCTGTAGCTTGGACGGGGCCTCAGAGACTAATAGCACTTGGTTGGAGCCAGACACGGTGCAGCCAAGAGCTGAGCAGAACTCCGCTTTGTGGCTCACTCCTAACCTGCAACACCACCTGCTGTTTCAACACACGGTGTCTCCTCGGCAGCAGAGATGCTGCGGATATGCCGAGAGCCGCAAAGCGGCTTTGTCCTCTAACCCCAAGCATTCAGAAGTGGGTCTTACTTGGGAAATGTGAACAAGGGTGTTAGCTGAAATGTTGGTAGGGCTGAAAAATAAACATGGAAAAATACATATAAGATCTTTTCTCCGTTCCCTTCTTCTTCTCTCCCCTGGTTCAGGTTTGTTAAGTGCTAAACCAAAGCTAGGGGCTCCTGCTGGCTACCTACAGGGAGGCTTTAACCGTATTATTCTTCATCTCCAAGGTAAGGCGAGGTGGCAGCTGTGGCAGCTGCACTTTTTAAGCCCTTTTCAAGCCCTTTTCCCGTGGAAGTTCTTGTATCCTCCTAAATTGCCCAGCTCCTGACTTTTCCCTCCCTCAGTTCCCACTGCTCCTTCAGTAGTTGTTGCACTTCTGCAAGCTCTCAGCTTCTCTGGAGCAGGCAGGTTGTGAGCTGAGGGAGCTTTGGCTCTGTCCCTTACTTTGCTTTGCAGCACACAGTTAAAGAAACCAGAGTGGGAGTGGGAGCAGACTGAGGTGACATTTTCATGTCCCACTGCTCCAGCAGTCAAGGACTGTCCCTTTGTGGGCCAGCAGAAAGTCAGCAGGGACCTCTATCTCAGATGAGCATCCCCATGACTTAATGCCTTCACCGTTCTGCTCCTGGGGTGATACCATTTATGGACTTTTCTCAGGACAGGGTCTAACATCTCAGCCAAGTGCTAAATAAGTAACAGAAAGATGATTTCATTCTTCTGTTTAATTTAGGTTTCACAATCTGCAAGAATATCACCCTGAGCCTTCTCCCCCCCAACTTCCCAAGCTGATTTTTATTGCTCTCCCATCACTTTTTTCTCTGAGAAGCAAGGCTATGATCCTCCAGGAATAAAAGAGCTCTGCACCCATACAAAGCTCATTTTCTTGGCACTATCAGGAGCTAAGATGTTTGTCCACATTCAGCGTTAGATTTACATAGGACAAGAGGAGCTGTGTTCTACAAAACAATGTTTTCACCAGAAGTCTGAAGAGTTTCCAACTTTGGGCTTTATTTGTATTTTAAATTTAGCATTTGCAGATGTTTTATAGGCATCCAACTATTTCAACAAAATGATCACTTGACAATATTATATTGCTGAGCCTTGAACTCTGGCCAGATCGCTTTGTTTACATAAGACCACCTGCAGCCATGGTATATTTTGTGACCTTCTATGGAGAATCAAAGTTGTGAGTAGGGGAGCATTACTCAGGTCTTTTTCAGTTCATGAATGAAGCCCACTACAATATGTACAGCAGGGTGTGAGAAGGAGATGAATTAATCATGACACACTACAGAGAACAAAGTGCTTGCCATTCATTTAACAGTCTATCAAGTATCTGAGAAACTATAGGCCCCTTTGCGGTACAGGAGCACACGACTCCATCTTGGTCCTACCAGCAGTGACTCGATGGTGGATGGCATAATGTCATGGGTTATTCCTGTTCATTTGGCCTATGGCAAGTTTCCATGAAATGCCAATGGAGGAGAAAAAACCCAAAAGGTCCACTCCTGGGATGAGCGATAATGAGGTATGTCTTGCCAAATGCCACAGGTAATGTTAATGCACAAGTACACCTGCCCAGCTCATGTTCCTTTACCTTTGCGCAGAAATTAAACACTGCCAAACAGGCAATGCACTGCAGAATGAAAAAGGTCAGGTAGGAACATTTATTAAAGTTTTGAAGAAAACATCATCTCCTGCAGAGGTATCAACCAAACTACCTTGAATATAAGTACCATATGATGTTTCTTAGTCAACAATGTATGACCTTGTTTCTGAGCAGCTGAACTATGGGTAGAGTCCAAGTGGCTCTACGTAAGAGGTGATTGTGCTCAGAACCAGCCAAAAATGTTAAAACACGTAAAATTTGATGCTGCAAATCTTATTGCCATCTGGCCAGTGTGACCAGTTTTCTTCTATTAAAGTTCATGAAGAGCAAGGAAAGAAGCTCTTGATTAGAGTTGGTTCACAATGAGAATTTATTCACCAGCTCTAGTCTTGTATTTTTATGGTTCAGATAAAATAGATTATTCCCAATCTAAATTATTCTCAAATTTCGTTTTGCCTAACCAGTTCATAATCACTGAGAAGAGCTAAAGCCCACCCTGGTTAGCACATTTTTGTGTGAGGCAATGCTGAAACCATTTATCAGAATTTCCGCTCATCTTTAGAGGGATGCTTGATAGGCCTGTAAACTCAAACCACAGCAGTTTGTTTATTTTTTGTGAAAACATAATATGTCATCCTTACTGCATGTCTGATCTTCTCTGCTTCAAGCATAGTATTGGCCCTGATCCTGCAACCCTTATGTATATGAGTAGCTGTACAAAAGGCATCCAAACCAGTGGGACCCACAGGACTGTTCCTGAAGAGCTGTTTGCTGTGAAAAGTGGTGACAACAGCTCTTGCTCGTGCTTTTGCCACTGCAGAGGACTTGCTGCTACCAGTGAGCAACCACAGGGTTTGAGTCCGGTCGGGAGAACGTTTCCCCTGCTGTTCCCTTCCAGCCTTCCACACCCACGCAGCGGTGTGAAACCCGGGAGCCCCGTGCTCTTTCCAGCCCCGTTTTGTGTGCCAGGGAGTTTAGATGAAGGTTTCGAAAGCATGTTGGGACTGAAATGTATCTATCTCCAGGCCTTGAGGGCATTTTAATTCTGAACCTCGGCTACAGGAAGGCCCTGGGTACCACACAGAGGGTCGGGACCGAGTTAATTGGGTGAACACGTTTGAGTGGCTGAACATCGCTTGGCAGACACAACGTGCCAGTGCCACCCTGTCTTTCTCAGGAAAATAATCCCTGCCCAGCCCACTGGCCTCTTTCCCCTCAAATGATTGTTCCTTTGATCCATGATGTCAGTTTACTCTTTACTTGCTCCTTTTATGAGTATCTTCCTTACACCCCCTTCATTTCCTTTGCCATCTTACCCTGGAAATGGGCCTCGATTGTTTCGGCTCACACAATCTCAGCAGAGATGAGCTGCAGCCAAATCTCCCGTCTTGGGCTAATTAATGACACAGTAGCACAGTTTCCCCGAACAAAAGTCTGTCGCATTCCCCGAGTTCACACGTTAGCCTTTGTACGATTCAAGAAGTGACAAAGCACTACCCCAAACCTGCCTCTCCATCGCTTGTATTTCCCATTTAATCTGTTTCTCCTTCCTCTCTAAACTCTTTTCTCTGTCTTTCAGCAAGTGTGAAACAATTTCCTCTTTTCACAGGGGCCTGGCGGCAAGCAGATTAATGAACCCTTAACACAACACGGAATGGCACTGCCAAAAAACGTATGAAGTGCATTCAGCGTCCCTACAGCGCTCTGTGTGAAGGACAATTACGGAAAACAAAAGCTGCAGAGCAGTTCATCTAGGTTTCCAGCAGTCGGAAGGGTTTGGATCAGACTTAGGGAACTACAAAAGTGACCCTGACATTCCTTTTAATTTTTATTGGTCAGCACCGGGTATCTTTTATGACTTTAAATGTAGCAGAAGTCAGGTCGAGTGACAGGAACCTGCAGCCTCCTTCATTCCTGGTGTAACTGCTCTCCAGTCGATGATTTGACATCAGGGACAAATTTGACTTGCACTAGCCCCTGACATTAATGTGCTTCTGCTTGAGCTCTCTGTATTGTTCTGAACAGAAATGTAACATTTTATATTTCAGGTTTTAAGGGGGGAGACCCTTCGGTTTCTCACTGGCCTTTGCAGCTCCGTGCTAACCCTGCCCAATGGCTCTGTATACAATATTTGGAAAACAGCTTGCTTTCTGTCTTCCCTTTTCTTTTTTTTCCCTCTCTTCCCCCCCCCACTTTAATGAGCCTTTGTTGGTCCAGCTTGCTCTCTTGGTCTCTTAACACACTTGTGTGTGGAACACTAACTCCTTGAAATGCGAAACAGATGGATGAAGTGTGGGACTCGGAGATATTTGTTTTGGAACAGCGCTGCACATCAGTGTCTGTGGAAGAATTTCCAGCAGCTGGGTAAGCCCGCTGAGAGTTCCCCAGTTTCAGTACAAAAGAGAGTCCCCCAAAGAACTTTTGGCGGTCCCTAGATCTCCCCCAGGGAGTTTTTGCAGCTCATGAAATGCAGACTTTGCACTCCCAGGTTGACATATGGTACTTCCAAGTTCAAGTGTTAAAGGTGAAGTTATTTTATTTTGGGGAGCTTCAGGCATTTTGTTTGCTTATTTGCAAAATGCTCAAGAAATTATGTGATTTAAAAAGCTGTATTAACAATGTTTTGGATTTCAACAGCAGCTTCCACCCTAAGAAATAAAATTACGTTTTATAGCCACTAATGACTACAACCTCCCAACACTCCTGTGAAAAAAGCAGCCTGGTTAATCACATTTCGTAGGTGGGAACACAGAATGTGAAATCCAGGTCCCAGCTGAAGTCAAAGGGAAAATTCCCTTGATTTCAGGAGGGCCAGGATTCCACTGGCTGTGATTAGGAGGCTGAGTCTGCAAATCCTTACTCAGAGTCTGGCCATTACACAGACAAGCGGTCCATTGTAGCTGTGCACTCGCATAAACAAGACTTAGTGGGAACGCGTTCCCAGACCTACATTTTTATTTTCAAAAGTGGTCACTGATTTGGGATGCCTTGCTTGAGACACCTGAAAAGGCTTTTTCACTGTCAGGGAACAGTTGTGCCTGAAATCCATCAGAGTTGGACCTAAGGCAACACCTCCAAGAAGTCAATCTTGGTTTAACAATCACTCTCATAAAAATTTGGCTTTTTAATGTCACTGTGAAAGGCCAGGAATAGCAGACTCAAGATTTGGGAATCCTTGTCCTTGGGACTGTATCTAAATTCTTTACATTTATCATTTAATTTGCAGATATTGAGAGCACATCTCAGGATGGTTATCCTTACCTACTATGAGCTGGAGTGTTCCCCACCACGGCTGGTAGCCAGAACCCTAAACTGGAATATGCCTACAGAAACAAGTCACTATGAAATGATCCAAGCAGAGGTGACTTGAGGTTTCTCAACTCTGTAATCAAAAATGTACCATGCAGCAACAATCCTCAGGTGCTGCTATCCCTGCATGGTTCCCAGAGGGACAATGGGAGGAGGTAACAGGGACCTGGGGGTGCAGAGCTGGGCTGAGGTGGGGACTGTGGGAGCTAAAGAGTACGGAAAAGGTCTTTAAAGGTTCATAGCACAGCAGGGGGAGCAGGAGGGTGGCTGTGGGAAGTGGATTTATTTTCTTTCCACATCAGAGCCCCCACCCCTTCACCACAGCACATCTGAGCTCAGCTTGACCTTGGTGGTTTCATCCCACAATGAGGTCTACCTTCTGGTGGATGATGTTCTGCATGGGAGACCCAAAGCCTTGTCCTCACACAACAGGGAAAACACCCCAAAAGCTGCAGAGACACCCTGTGCCCCCAATGCAGAGCTCAGGAACACACCTACACAGCATGGGCAGACATGTATGGACTCGGTGAACCCCTGGCAAGATGTGCAGACTGGACTGTTGCACTTTTGGGGCTGGTGCTGGTGAGCCACTTGACAAGGGAGAGAGGCTCTGTGGTGCACCAAGCTTGTCTGGACACCCCAGGAGGCACTCACTGAACGTGGCCCCAGGTTTGGCTATTCAGAGCATTGCTGCCTTGTAGCAGTTTGCTGTCAAGACCCTGAAGAACCAGGGGTGCAAGCCGGGCTTTATGATCTGGGGACCCCAGAGCTGGTCTTGATGCCCAGTAGCTACCTATTTCTAAAGCAAGTTGTGATATATGGTGCAAACTTACAGCACATCAGCTAGTCTGTGGTAACTTGTGCTTGTGCTTGGCCCCATGAGGTAGGTGTGGTAAGCTCTTGCATTAAATATGAAATAGCTTAACTGTCAAAGAGTGAGGGCTAGACTGCCTTGCATCCATCGTGGCTTGCAAGCTCACACAGTTATTGTAGAGCAGCTGACACACTGCAAATTTGCACCTTAGCATTTGTTGTGGCAAGCTGTTCATGTGGCTAGACCCATGGAGAAAGCATGTGAGCTAAAGTTGGGCTATTGAAAGTCGATAGGGCATCAGCTCACTCACACACACACATATATAAGGTTTCCTTCTGTGGATTCCTGCTTTCAAGGAGATTAAGGTCACCTGGACCAAAGCTGACAGTGAAACTCTGCCAAAACTGGCAAATTTTACCTGCTTTAGGGTTGAAGACAGACAAAAGTCAGTTATTGCCTCTGGTTTCTGGATCTCCATGAATAACTGTACTTGTTTCCCTAGCGCCTTTAGTGCGTAGATATCAGAGGGCATCACGAAGTACTACAAGCACATTTTACATGTGAACACAACAGGTTTAACACTCTTGCCTGTAACTCGGACCACATTCTGGTCTAGCATTATTGTAATTTTGTTAAAGGCCACACAGAGAGTGAGAACTGATGGTAGGAGGAGGTCTGGGGTCCCCCTACCCCCCCCGGTCTGTAGGTCATGCCCCAGCACTCTCCACTGGCTCCAGCCTGGAGCTGAACCTGGTTGAACGTTCAAGTGTATTTTGGCTGGTCTGACTTTGCTATGAAAGTATTGCAGAGGCAGCGAGGCTGGATTGGTAGAGGCGAACTGGCTAGAGACTGATTAGAAAGTATCAATGGCAAAGGAATGAACAAGGACCTGATGCAAGCAGCATGCTAACAAACAGTGATGGTAATGAACATGGTGAGGAAGGGGTCCTCCATACCAAGATGTTTAAACTAACGTCTCCCCAGAAAGTGTTTACATTACATTAGAACCCACTGGTAAAACAAGGGCTCTGAAAGCAGAGGGCTCTGACTGGGACGTTGGTACTTCCCTGTCTACCTCCTGACTCCATTACTCTTTCATTTCTCCAACGAAGGCTCATGGGGACTTGGCCCATTGTGTGCTGGATTGGGCTCACCCCTGGGGCACGAGGCCTGCACTGCAGCTCCTTGGACGGAGAGGAGATGAACGCAAGTTAACCAGGGTGCTGCCATCGTGACAAAATAGGGCAACAGGTCTGCTAGCCATTGAATTGAAAACAAGAATGTGAGCCCAGTAGACTCCTCTCACAGACACTGGGTGCTCCAAACCCTGAGAGACTCTAAAGATTTTGGGTTTTGGGAGGGTGGCATGGTCTGGGCTGGCCATAGGTGCTTCACTGTCCCATGGAAGGAAGCCCTGCCACACTGTCATGAGGTTTCCAGTTCCCTACAGTATGGAGAGGTAGGAAGGGACCATTTTCTGAATGTGTCTACATCCTCTTGCCATCCGTACAGGGAGCTAGAGCTTTGAAGGAAGCTGTGATGAAACACCCATCTAGAGCCTCCTTTTCTTTTGGCACTTCAATACCTAAGCCGGCTTCCTAAAGGAGGCATGCCCGCTCTTACGCAGCGCTCCAGCAGCAGTGTCCTGAGAGGCAAAGCATGTGTGCCCAGTGCATTGTCTTTCATGGCTGTCTCATGGAATCAGGTCAGTTATATTTTCATAGCCTAGTTTAGACTCGTGGAGGTGAGCCACATTTAATAGATGCAGTTCATCTTTTTGCCAGTTTCAAACCAGGCTGTTTTTTATGATGTTAGTCTGTTAACATCAACTTGTTTTAAGGCCAACGAATGCAAATCTTTTATGGGAGATGGAAAAGGTCCTTGGATTAGAATCAGTTTGGGTCTCCTGCTTCTTTCTTTCTCTCTCTCTTTTAATAAGAAAGGATAAGAAAATATATCCACTTATTATTTACATGCTGAGCCAAGGCTGAGATGCTGGAGAGCTAGGAGAATGACACTGAGTGTTTTCATGAAGCCCCTCTGAGGACGATGAATGCAAAGCGCTGCATCGAGCCCAACTCTCACATTTTGTTCTCTCTTCAATGTTGTTTGTTTCCATGCTTTTATGGAAATAGTGGACTTGGTATTTTCACACTGCATTCATCTCTGATATCTTTGAAATGTTGGGCCTGAGTTAGGGAAGTAGGTATGGGCAGGACCGTCAACTTCTCTCCCTCCTTTGCACCAGGCAAAGGGAATAGCTGGAGTGTTTAAGCCCTCTGAATGGTGAATTGCATGAGCTGTGAGAGCAATGGTCATAACCACCTAACTTATCAGATACTACTTCAATAACAACGTCTTTATTCAAGGAACTTCAGGTATTTAAAAAAAAAAGAGTGAATTCGTGTCTGGGCACGGGTTGATACTGCTCCTTATTGTACTCGTATGTATTTCACTAGAGACGCGTAGCTTTTTCCAAGTTGCTTTGGTTCTGTTTGGGTGCTTGGCAGAAAACAATTGAAGGCTGGAGCACTGCCTCCTTAGATCCATCTTGAATGTTAATGCAAGGGAGAGTTTTGTTGTTCACTCATTCAAAGATGTGCTTCCACCCAGGCTTGTCGCAAATGCAAGTCCTCCCGTGACTTCACTATGCAGAGTTCTAGCATCAGGCCAAAGCTAAACTCCCTGAGGCAGAGCTTTTCTGAAAGAACAGCTTCCTATCCAATAAGTGTGGCTTCATCACTATGAAATATTTTGCAGGAACGTGTCAACTCTTATGATGTGTTCAAAGATAAGAAGTTGAAACTAATAATTGTGACGCTATATTTTTATTTTAGTAATGCTGAAACATTTTGTTGCAGTAAAACAAAGTTTTTTTACCTTCAAAGATAAAAAGTTTGCTATGTCACTGGCATTTCAATTCATTTTATTTCAACTCTCAGGTCATATTAACAACTGTTAATAATATGCTGATTGTTTTACATGTAATACTTAACAGACCTATGTTTGGTATCATTCAGATAAAATATCTTAATGTCCTCATTAATTTTTTTTAAATAATTTCCTTTCTGTGAGAAATATCTGCTTTTGATTCCAGAAGAGAAAATAATGACACCACCAGTATTTCCTGAAAGATGGGAATTCTAGACCACCACTATCGTCACTATCATCACATGAGGGACCCTTGTTCATGACTAGGACATGTGGACTTGTTCCAAGTGCAGTACAGGCTCCAAAAGTCCCAAACACCCAGAAGCTCCAAAAGCCCCAAGAGCTTGCAATCAAAGTAGAAGGCAAGGGTCACCAGATGGACAGAGACAGATGGAGAACTGCGAAGAAACCAGGATACACAACAGGTCAGCCTGATGGCAGCTGTCTCAGCGGTTTCCTCTTCAGCCCAAACTCAGATCTTGCAGACCTGTCTTCCTTATGTTGTCTTTAACTCTTTCATGTCTGGCCATGACCAAAGGAACTCTTATCTGACCATTTTGAAAGGACTGTGCATCTTACACCTAGGTCTTCCAACAATTCTGGATAGGATTTCTTTGATTCACCTTTGCCTTCACCTCTGTGAGGTCAGAAGCTGTTGATAAGAGATACAAGGCCCCACGTGCCCCCCATGTCACCCCCTCACGTGGCTTTTCTATGAGATGTGAGAGGTTAAATCAGAAAAAGTATTACATGCATACAGTAATTACTAGTATTTGTTTGAAAAATACCAGAACAGTGTATGTTTTTTTAAAGTGGAAAGTTTGAACAAAAGATCTGTGTTTTATATAGATGTGGCATGCATGATTGGCTAGTATCTAACCCATGACCAAAAGTTCTGGGCTCTCAGAGAAGATTGAGGATGTAGTGTTGGTCAATACCATTAAACACTTTCATTTTCTTATGACAAATGACCATGGGGAGCTAGAGAATGTGCTGCCTTACAAGACACAAAGGTAATTTTTATGCTTGTAAACTTGTTTCCCTAGAAGGGATTATTATCAACATTATTTGGCCAACAGTGAACAAAAAAACTTATGATGGAAGAAAACAAAAATGTGCTTTACAGTTGTGAAAGGCTCTATGGAGAGCAACAGGGTTGATCCTGGCAGCATTGCTGACAACATTGGACACTTGGAACAGCAGGAAAATGTGAACTTTCTTACTATGTGGGGGAGCCATGTCAAAAACCAGTACAGACTCTGAGAATCAGAGAATATTCACTGGCATTGTGTGTGTCTGATTTGACGGCATTTCAAATGTCATTTCTGTAGGAAACAGTAGATTTCTTTCCCAAAACACTGTGCTACGGGAACAGATACACACGTCTTAGCTGAGAGTTCTTTCCCAGGTGGGATCTTCTGAAGGCTGTCCTATGGAAATGAGAGATGAAAACTCTGAATTTCAGTGGGGTTGGCTTTGTTTCTGTGGGCAAGTTTCCTTAACAAGCTGATTTGAGGCTGATGAAGTGGCAACAACGGGACTGGATGTATTTCTTCAGTATCTCTTAAGCTAACGTGACTTCAGTGAGAGCTCTATGTATATGAAGGCTTGCGTATCCTAATCCAAACAAAATACAACATCATACAGTCATGGGGTTAAGCAAGTTATCCAGTTAACCATGGGTATAGTCTATTGTGTAAAGAGACAAAGAGAAATGCATCCATCCACAAACTGGAACTGCTGCTGCTATTTTATTAAACAGCTGCATTCTGAATGCCAGCAGAAGCTGCTGTTTGAGTGTTTTATTGGGATTAAATGTTAGGAATAAATTAAAGATTGCTTCACTTTAAATCTACTACAGGAACTTGGCAGGTTGAAAAAAATCAATTTGTCACCAGAGATCTTCGTTAAGTCAGTTATGATGAGAAGATGAGGACTTCTGCATCTTTAGATCAACAAAAGGCATAAATTATTGCAATAGCTGGAGTTTAGAGTGCTTAGCCCTTGCAACACTTTTTAGTGGGGCAATAATATGTAGCCATCAGCTAACTTGAAAGTGCATTTTCACCAAGAAACCCGAATAGCAGTTGAAGCTAATCTTGGCAATAAGGAATTAGTCTGTTTTATTGTACATTGGTGCTTGGCTTGCATGCCATATCACTCGATCAGGAAAAGCTAGATGAGCTATGTAATTACATGCAAATGTTCCTCAGGATTGACGTTTCATTCTGTCAGACTGAAAAAAAAAAGATATGTCTTGCTCTTCAGATGCATTCATTAGAGAAAGAGCAAATTTTTTTTTTTTAAGGGTTTGTTTTAGGGAACTCCGTCCTCTGAAAACCAAAATCAGCCCTGGAGATTTGCGCATTTTCTTCAAATGAGTGCCTCCTCCAAAGAGCACGTACATGTCAGCATTTGAAAGCAATTATCAGAGACATTTTAAGAGGAAATCGAGGACATGTTGCTGGAATGGAGAGAGATATTTCTTATTCCTCTTTACTTCTTGGGTTATGTTGCACAGGCAGATCTCACACAGAATGAAATTCACCCCTGTGCAGAAAGTCAGCACAAGGCAAGTAGGTTTCACTTAAGCCTGAGGGCTTAGATGAGAATTAAGTGGTGAGCGGGTCCTATGTCGACCCTCAGCACAAGTGTGAATTCTATTAATCAAAAATGTTTCATTGTTCTGAACCAGCACTATCCCACTAACGCATCCAACACAACACTCAGACCTGCCTGATGGGGTACAATTTTTGAAAGCCAGGAGCATTAGATGAGGATGCCCTGTTCTCTCTTGTCATAAAAAACAGTTTTGGAGAAGATTCAGATTTGAGATTTTCTTAAGTTTGGGTTATTCAAGTTGAAGTTGTGATCTGAGCTTTTGATGGCACTGTATTAAAAGCTGCTTCACTTCCTGCTCCTCATAGGCCATGTTCCTGCTCTCAGCCACATTTTTTTGTTGTCAGTCAAAACAGACTCTTCTCAGTCAAAACATATTATCTACAGATATAAAAGGAGGACAATGGAGCTTTTGTTCTTTGTGTTAAAGGATTATTTATAGAGGTTCATGCCCTATTTCACTGCTTTATAAGGAAAAAATTTGGGGGTTTAATTGTCTTTATTATTTTCTCCCTTATTTGTTACAGACACAAAAGCATGGAGGCATGGATACCAGAATATGTCTAAATTTAATAATAAATTCTTTTACAGCTAATACCTATTGCAGTGAAGTTTACTAGCTCAAACTACCTAGTAAAACTTAAAGTTTGTTTTTTAGTGAGCAATAGTAGACCGTGGTAGACTCTAAAGTTGAAGGTGGCTGTAAAGTCTTTAGATTTACTGAGAAACTCTGTAAGGCAGAAGGGTGAGCATCAACTCTTCTCCAGGAGAAACTACAGGGAATTAGATCAGCTACAGAAGATGCGGTGCTAAGGCCTGTTGGCATGCCAAGACTCAAACTTTTGGCTTGCAGCTGTTTTGGTCAGACACTTTCCAAGACACCGGCTGCACTGGAGCCTGTTGATGCTGCAACCCTTGTAATTAAAGTGCTCCCAACCAGCCCCTCTGGAATCCAGATGTGACAAGGGAAAAACTCGCACAACAGCATTCAAATCTGCCACGTGGGACAGAAACCTCCCAGACCTCAGATCCGACAGTCAGCCCCATCGCTGCTGGCTCTGCAGCCCCAGGATGCAAAAGCCCCCACCCAGCAAGCGAAAGCCTTGGCTGTGATCGGGAACCTGAGCTGGCTCCTGCGCCAGCGCAGCAAGTTGTGCCACCATGTCCTTGCCAGGACCACCTGGTCACCAGTGCCACCAGCATCACACAACAGAGGCCGGGCTGCAGGGTCCCCACACCAGGAATAAATGAGGGAGCCAGGCAGAGTCTTCATGGCTAAGGCCTGTGGCCGCCATCGCTGGGGAAGCTCTGCCAGCATTAACGGTGGTGGGAGACTTTTGTCACTTGAGGTAAGTCCTAAAAAGCAGGTAAGATTCATGGATGAGAAGGTTTCAAAGGAAGCACCTCATAGCTTTGGCTACATCTCGCCCAAGCAGCTCTGTCCAATTTAGAGGCAACCAACCATATGGGGAATCATGGGTTTGTGAGCACTTTGATCTGCTCCCATCATGCTGATACACCTCCTGTCAGTCATCCCAGGCTGGGTCGGCAGGGCCAAATGTAGTCTAGATAATGCTATTTTTAAAATACCTCCATTAGTTTCAGGAATAATAGCATGTGAATGAAGAAATCAGTTTCCTGTGGTGAAGCAAAGAGTTTTTCTGGGAAGTCAGGGTGCGGAGGAAATAACAGCAATGAACCAATTGATCAGGCCTAAGATAACAGGCATTTGAGTCTAGAGCACTTCCATTTGCTTTGTTAATTTGTCCTCATATCCAATAAAGAAATGGATAATTCAGTAATGAGTCATTATTAGGCATAACAAAGCCAAAAATATATTTGCAGGCAATTTTTAGGCAGTTAACAGTCATTTGGAATACTGTTCTCCCAGCAGATGCTCTATTTGTGTAATTTGTGGAAATCCCAGTAGAAAAAAAAAGAAAAATTAAAAGTATTTATGAGGCAAAATCGTCTGTAGGAAGACTGAATATTTTCATTCTATTAGCGTTGTTACATTTTTCTATTGGCTTGTCCAGGTCTGTGTGCTGCTTTTAAGACTGAACTTGCTAAAAGGCTGAACTATGCAGCTTTAAGATTAACCATGGGGAATTAGTATCTAATCAAGCAATGGATTGTCCGAGCTCTGTTTGTCCAAGCGTTACACAGACAACACGTAGCCTCTCAAGACATTTCTTTTTTTTTTCCCTTTAAAAGATTGTGATTTCTTTCAGTAGTCAAGCCCAAACATTTCATATGATCAAATTAAGAAAATGTGAGATTTTGTGCAACAGGGGAGGAATAAAGAAGAATTGCTACACAGGCAAATTGTTTTAAAGCTTTCTAGGGACTACACAATAGCTCTGGGATCCCTTGGGTAAAAATGAAATAGCTACACCTTAGGAATATAATGGAAAGATATTATCAACCGTGGTTTACGGGGATAGAAAGAGGATCCAGCCAGACTTCCCACAGTATATGTGAATAAACTATGAGAAAGACTGAGCCCATTAAGGGTAACTACACAGTATATGCTAAACCTTGATAGATGTTATACCCTATTGGAAGTCATCTACTTTTCTTTCTGGATAGCCTTTTAATTTATGCTTTAATACAATCTTTTAAAAATAATTCTGACTGTACTGGCACTTCTGACACACAGACCATCATTTCAAATCCTTTTATCAGCACATGTATCATTTTGTCTCATACTAGTAATAGGATGGGAGTCAAGGAATATCTATAATTTCACCTCATGCCTCTTAGCAATAATGGAGTTATGTGTTGCAATGAAATACCGTATAACTCATTATTCATCAAATGAGGCCAGGGTACTAAAGAAATTTGCTCAATGACTGTTTCATGCAAAGAACATAAACAGTCTTGGGATCAAGCAAAGGGCTCCTATGGCTCACCAAGCTTCTGAACCCATAGGCAGCAGTCCTGTCCCCTCTGGTATTTTCCTTCTGCCCCCATGAGCAGTGAATCTCTGCTACGTGGCTGGGGTTGGAGCACTCCCCTGCACAGGGAATGTGTGTTCACTATACTGCAGGGTGAAAAGGAAACCCAGCGAGGGTGTCCCAGGTCTTGTCCAGCCTCTTTCATTGCTTACGGTGGCTGCAGATTATGCTGGGAGGTGGCATCGCAGCTATCACTGTTGCAATGAGCTGTGCTCAGTCTTCTGTGAGTGCCTCCAGGGAATAAGTCCGCAATGGTGGGTGCTGTGAGCGGGACATGTAGGATGGGGATATCAGACTTACCCTGTTCTCTTGCTTTCCCTCTTAAATCAACGTACAGTGGTGCTGGCTAAAGCACTTGGCTCAATGTGTTGGCAGTGTTGGAGCACATTTCCAGTCCCATGTCTCTTCAGGCACTGGACAGGGCTTGAAGTGCACAAGAGAGGATTTGACCCAAGGACCTCTCCTGGATTTAACACTAATTTAGCTGAGCTGTTTTGTCTGTATGTTTTTATTGCTAATTTCTGGCAGTACAAACTACAGAAGCTAAGACTCCTATTGCATATGTCCTCCCAAACACTCGTTCATACCCCTTTCCTCTTTTTTCTGCACTCCTTTGAACTTGCACCAGCTTTTCTGTACCTGCTTTTCTTCATCCAACCTTCCAGAACTCTCTAACCAGCCTTTCCCCTGTTCCAGCCCAGCACTGCTCTTTGATATGCCAATGCTCCACATTAATTCCAACTCTCACCGTTTCCTAGGGCAGGGAAAATGTGGCCACAGAGCCCATGTGGGGCGATGATACTTCTTGATCCTGTAGGACAGTATCTGTATGACCTGGTCAGAATTGGAGGACTGAGGTGAGGAGGAAACCATGTGGTGTGCTGGAGTTGTTGAGAATCAAACTCCAACATCTAACGAGTCTCCATGTAAACTTGTGGAAGCTGTAACTTTTCAAAGACCCACAACACAGTCAAATTTGAATGGGTTTCCATCTGCACTGAAAAAAAGTAAACTTACCCAGCCTTCACCAGTAAGAAAAGGCACAGGTTTACAAGTTCATAACCCCACCTGAGTGTGTCTGTTCCCAGGAAGGAGCCAGTACATCTTCCTGGAGAAAAAGAATCCAGCAATCCATTTACTGCAAAGGGAAAAACAACGTATATCCTCCTAAGCCCATTCAGGGAAATGCCTAGGTCATTTTGGTTGAAACTTTACCCAAGAAAAGTCAGCATGAGGTGGGCATTTGCTGAATACAATCCACCCAAAACAGCTACCTTTTGGGGAACCTAAAACCTACCTAAATCAGAGGTTTAATGTGAGAAGCTCAGCAAAACTTCACTATTGGCTATACCAACTCTACCAGCAGCGTTGTATCTCAGTTCCCACAGGTTTCATTGAAAGTCTTTGCTCTAAAAAGTCTTAAATCCAGTTGATCAGACTTACTAAAAAAAAAGAGAAAAAGCAGAAAAAATCAGGTCTGTGCAATATATTTAATATTCTCAGTAAGAATTAAAAGCCAGGGGCTTGTGGCCAGCTCCAGGATACGGTCTTTTTCAATAATCAGAGTTTGATCAAAGCTGACTTTCTAAACTGGTGCTTGAGAAGGAGCCTTTGTCCCGTGATGATGCTGAGGTATCTGTGAGGAAACACGTTGGTCATGTAATCTTAACTTGTCCTCATTTCCAACTGGCAAAATGTATGGAAAGACACTAAAAATATGTGTCACAGTTTCTTAAGATCTTGTTTCCTGGAGCCAACTGCTGTAGTTTCTGCAGGCCTATTACACAGCTATGAATGAAGTCTAAGTGTTTCTTATTTAATCAAATGTAGGGCACATGACTGTCTGCAGAAATACGCTGGTGGTCACTAGGTGGGAAGCATAATGATTTATTGCTTTCAAAACCGATCCATGAAGCCCACCAAATGGGAACATTAGGGCAGAAACCTGCACCAGGGAATACAAAGTGACGCACTGCGAAAAGAAGTCTCTGTTGAAGTCAGTTGATGGACAGCGTGTACCAGAGCTATGCGCAATCTTCAAAACAGGTGCCAGCAAAAAGAAAGAAAAAGGCAGAATCCAGCTGACAAAGGCAACAGCAATGGGGCAATGAGACTACTGGTAACCTAGAGGAAGAAAGGCAAAGGGCAGTAGAAAAATATTGATTTATTAGTGTGAAGTGGAAAGTACACGGGCCAGGTCGGAACCCCTTGCTTTCCTGAGGAAGTTTTAATTTGATTAGTCAATTAGTTGCAGTGGAAGTAAATATTTTAAGGCAGTGGATGAAAATGCAGAGCCAGTGGGTTTTGATTTTTAACAGTGCTTGCTTTATGTTTTACTTTGATTTCATGGCACTTGGATAAGTGAGAGTGTAGGTAGCCTTTCAGATTTGAGGAAAACCAAATAAATTGTGCTTCCACTTGTTAGGACCAAATTTGTCAAAGACAGGTGTAACGCACACCCCTTTGGAGCAGGTAGATGCCTGGCAGATGGAAGACAGTGCCAAGGGATAGTTTCCTACTGACAGAAACTAGTATCTCCCAGCCAAGTAAGGCCTAAACCAATCAAAAAGTGTGAGCTACAGATACCAGTGTATAATTCCAGTCTTTGTACAGTAATAAGATTTCATGATTACTGCTTTGAAGGCTGCACTCTGGTCAAGCAAGATAAGTATTGGCAATTTCCTGAGTCTGAATTCAGTAAGATATCACATGTCGTTTTCAACGATGCTCTCTGTGTGCTGTGTCAAGATCAAAACCTGGACTAGAGTGTATCACACAGATCACACCGCTTGTTAGGTGATGGTGCGGTTAGGATGGCACAGTCCATTTCAATCTCAGGAATATTCAGGGCTAGGACTTTTGTGGGTCTGCAGCTATAATTGCAGTGAGGTTTTGAAGATGTTGCGAAGAACAGATTTTTGCTTGGTGTAAATTGTCACAGGGGGGCAAGGATTAATTCTACTTACATATGGCAGAAAGTTTTACGATGCAGGAGGAAAATGCCTTTGCAATATCAGTAAATAAGTAGGTCAAGCCCATGTGGGTGCTACCGTGTGCTCAGCGTCCTGAATGATGTTTGAGTGCCACCAAGGTTGAGGACCACCTCCTTGTCATATTTTCAGTGGAGGCATAACAGATAGCTGGATTTGGTATCAGACATGTCTGAGTGCTCGGAGAACAAAGTTGTGTTTGAATGGCAACATGGCAGTAAGCATTTCAACAATAATCTGCTTACTCAATCCCGTGTTATATCTCCGGAACGTGACAGAAAACAGCCAGCATTAACACACTTGTGAACCAGGCCTGTTACCAGCAATGAGTTTAAAGATGTCCTACTATTAAAGAGGAGTTTCTTATAGATAAAACTGTAAAAGTGTGCTCAGTTCCAGACTTTGCCACAGCCTTTCAAGTAAAATGAGACAAATTACTTAACTCTTTGTGTTGCTTGGGTAAAACTGGGGTCTTACATCTTCCACTGTTTCTTGCTCTGGAGGAAGGGGAGCAGAAACTTCTCTTATAACACCGAGGAGAAGGGAATGATCTGGACTGAGGCTGCTGGTTGCTGCCACGATACAAATAATAAGTACTTAAGCCTTATGAAAATGTTACTGACTTCAGTTGCAATAAATTAGCACTAGTTATTGAAACATTAGGAAGGTTTTCCTTTGCACTATAGTGATTAAAGCAGATAAATAAGAAGCTGGACCATTTTTTACATGTGGTTGCTGTGTCTTAGGGCTGCTTCTAATAGCCCCAGTGATCTTTCCATCGTTGTTAATGGGTATTTAATTGGGATTTATTTCCATGGAATTTTTGTACCTTCAGATCATTACAGCACCGAGGGAATTTTATAGCCATGGGGATCAACATGGTCTCTCTAGAGGTTCTGTTTGATGAATGAAGTTGGAAAGAGACATATAGTTAGAGACCATTACCATTTAGAAACACTTAGGGGAGTGAGAGGAATCCTTTTCAAAAGGACCCTCTTTGTCCTACACTGTCTGCCAGTCATCTCTTAAAAAACATTGAGGAAGACATCTAATATTTTCTTCTGTTTTTAATTGTTCTTTTTTCCAGATCCTATATGCTTTTTTTTTATTTCAGAGTAGCTGAATGGAACCACCTATTTCTGGAGGAGATGAGATAACTATTGCATTTTGTCCCTATCTTTCCCCAGCTTATAAGAGAAAACATTGATCACAGATAGAGAAGAAGAATACCTGGGAAATGGCAGCACTGGCATGTGACTTGAGAGAGGTGAAAGCAATTCTTCTCTGTGCCACAGCCTTCCTGTGTGACCTTGGGAAGTTACCTGTTACTCAGTGCAGAACAAAAACAACCCGGACTTTTTCTGCTTTGTTAGATGAGCAAGTCAATGTTTAAGACTCTGAATGAGCTATGCGTGCCATAAAATAACAAAGGTAAAATAAATACAGTTTATCTTATCCTGTGGCTTTTGCAATAGGATTACCCAAAATACTCACCATGTTTCAGCCAAATTAACCTGTGTGGATGGGCTATTGGCACCTATGTACAGTTTTGGTGTCTTCAATGTTTTAAAATATTTGAAATTAATAATGTAGCCTTTATGACAAATCTGTATCTTGATAATGTCATGTTTTCCCCTTCATTTAGCCTTCAGCTATACCTTGTTAATAGAGTTGAGTCAGCTTGGCTGGGTCAACTTCTTTTTCTCTTGATTCCTTCCCATCTTCAGAGGGCTTTCTGTCTGTCTTCTCTAGTGGTTCCTGGCTTACTCATTAGTGCATGTTTGTGCATGTGCAAAGCCTACAGAAGGAACTTGTCATGATCAGCCACCTTGAAGTATTCCTCTGCTCCTCAGTGCAACCTTGCCTGACATGTAGTTAAACATCAACTTCCAGCTGGCAAGTGTTCTTTTTTTTTTCTTGGCCCTGTGGGTGACCACTCAAGGTAGATTTCCTTTCTTTTAATTGCTCCCAACCTGTACCGCTCCCTGCAACTGGGCCTGAGGAAAGGTATTCAAAGCAGCAATCTCCAGGCCTTTAATATTTCCCATTCTCAAAATTATTTTCATATTAACCCTCAGGTTCTCTGCACTGGGGTTGTTGCATTTGAAAACCCACCACCTGGTGTGAATTTTGCTATGGCAGGATGGGTCCAAAGTCACTGTCTGCAGTTATGTTTTAACTCTTAAAATGCTAATTCATTATTATGGCCCTGGAAATTAATATGCTCACTACAACCTCTTTTCTTACCCTTAGTATCTACAGTATTTCCTTGCTTTTCCTCTGCTTTTAGCTGAGATCCCATCAGGTCTCTTCCTCTTCAGTGTATCCTC
This sequence comes from Phaethon lepturus, assembly GCF_000687285.1. Lineage (NCBI taxonomy): Eukaryota > Metazoa > Chordata > Aves > Phaethontiformes > Phaethontidae > Phaethon > Phaethon lepturus. The sequence goes on along the minus strand of NW_010554223.1, from coordinate 33,305 downwards.
CACCAGGACCTACAGTTTCTCTGTACTTCAAAAGCCACCGTGCCTCCCCAAGCAAATCTAACCCCTGAATCCCACCTGTGCTTCAGGCCATTTTAATTCTTAAACCACTGTGAGCAAAATCAATTTGATTTGGCATTTCCTCCTTAGGCACAAAGACACAGTCCCAGATCAATACAGGGTGTGCTTTAGGCACGCAGGCACACAGGCTGGGCAAGAAAACGGTTCCGTGTTGGAGGGAAGCACAAGGACTAGTTTTACCTGGAAATCCTTCCTTAAGGGGAAAAACAAACCCACAGTTTTGCAAAGGGCATGGGACAGACATTTGGCTCAGGGCACATGGCGGAAGGAAGCCTGGAAACTACCTTTTCCTTTCTTGGAGATTTCAGCGATAGCTGTGTACAGGTTGCAATGGCAGGTATGTTAGATATAGATGTAATTTCACAGCCAGCTTTTAGAGCATACCCGTACCGCAGCTAAGGCGGACTAGAGAATCGCCCGACTCGGTTTCCTCTGTCTCCTCCTTTCTGTAGAAGTAATTTGTCTGCAATTCCTTTGTGCGGTAGTGCCCACCACATTGCACCGTGCCCTCCCCGGGTCACAGGCTGGAGCACCCGCGACGCAGCGCTCCCTGCACAGCTGGGTCCCAGGCTGAGCAGGACCACGCAGAAGAACGGGAGCCCTTTCTCAAAGTCTCCCAACAGCCCTGATCTCAGGAGACAAGATAAAATAGGGGCTAGGCCACAAGTGGCTGAATTAAATCTGCAAGAAACCAACAATATCACTCAGGAAGGCTGCAGGAAGAAGAAATTAATGCACATCCGTCAACGTCAATCTTGTGTCTTCACCACCACCAGAAATTATTGGTGCTCTTGACCTGGCTCCCCGCAGTTGGACAAGACGGCTGGGAAGGGTTGCAAGTCACCTGTATCTTGCTTCATTGTGCAATTTACGCAGCGGAGGAATCATTCACAATACTTGAATTTTAGCCATACAAACATTTGGTGTTTGGGAAGAACTTAGTCCCTTGTGATGTGGAGCTCTGGAGGATGCACTGGTTTTGGCTTCCTGGATAGACAGGAGTCTTCTCAAGAGCGAAGACTTCATTCTTACTCCTGGGGCTGAGAAGAAGGTAGAAAGGAAAAAGACACTTCATGTCCCTTCCCTGGTGCTGATCAGAAAGGATGCAGAAAACCATCTAGTCAGGTGAATGAAAAACATAAGCTGTACAGGCAGAGATATGAGGAAGAAAGGTTTAAGTGTGTCTTTGCTAAAAATTATGTTCTTGTTTGTGGGATAAAATGGATTTTTAAAGAATCTGTTTACAATTGGATGAATTATATAAGTATCCATTATGTAATTGAATAATAGCATAATCTTCCATAATGACAGGCAGAAGCCTTCTAATGTTTGGGACAGGACTGCTATTTTCTTCTTAACTTGGATATCTTTCAGATCCATTGTTATGCAGTTCTTTATATGACGTTTCCTTTCTTCCCTCTTTGAAATTCATCCATGCTAACTGGCTGTATTTACTCTATTATTATGCTTCCTTGAAAATGTCTTTCCTTTATTACTTACGTCTTGATAGCATTCCAAGCGTACCATGCTGCGATGTTCTTTTTTCTTGCTATTGCAAGTTTGAGCCTCTGGATCCGGTTCTTGTACTTCTACACCTGTTAGAGCTCACTCCAAATACAGGTAAAACTATCTCCACGCTAGGTGAAACAAAGGTCTTCAAAGGACAAAGAAGAACTTTAGTGAGGCTGCTTATAGGCTTACAAGGGATTTTTCCCTTCAGTGGTTTGAAAGGACAAGAAAGGCAACTCACATGAGTAAGCATTTGTGAGTTCAGTTCCTGAATCAAATACTCCATTGGTTTTTGAGTACACTTTGCTGCAAAGCCGGTCATATTTTTCTTTTAAACATGTTTTTGCTGGAAATTGTACTGCTACTGTGGGTTTTCTTGTTTCTTTTTTATTTTGTTTGTTCTTGGTAATGTGGCATAATGTCCAGATAAAAAAAATATCTTTCAGTGAATTAGCAATATGTTTAACACTGGCAGCATTTTTCATCTTCCTTTCAAACACTGGTATATGGAGTTCATCTGTAGGAGGGCAGTCCTGTGGATGGGATTTATGGGGGGATGCATCTCTTTTCAAAATTATGAAAAGCATCTCATTTTATTAAAAAACCACAAGCCCCTTGGGAAGCACAGAGGCTTTCATTTCAAAACTGAACTGCTTCTGTCCACTTTTCTTGGAAAAACTTCAAGGACTCTCCAGATTTTGAATGTTGATGTTTGCAATCTCCTGTAAAAGAAAATACCCCTCCCCTCAATTTTTTTTAAACATTGAATTATATACATATTTGAATATTCACGTTTTGGTGAATCGCTGACCACAATGACATTTCTGTACCCTGGAAGAATTATGAGCCTTTTTTTCAACTTCTATTTCACAAAGCCACGTCAAACATTTTCTCACAGAATTTGTTTATAACATAAGCAGGTTTATTCCACGATTGGGGATTTGTTTAGCCATAGGCTAAATTAGATTGGCCACATGTGGTGTTCAGAGTGCCACAGTGGGGCCCGTGTAACACCCTCTGTGAGTAACACTGCGCTGCCGAAAAATGAAGGAGAGGGACGAGGGAGGGTTTAGAAGAGTGGGTAATTTTGCAGTTTAGCTGGGTTTCTGGTGGTGGCAATGGCTGTTGTTGTTGTTTTGAGTTGTGCGTACTACATTTGAAGAGAAAGCTAGGACTGGTTGGAGCCTTAATAAGAAATAAAAAAATTGGAGGTGAAAAGGCTCACTGATAAAAGAGCTGCTTTCATTTACTGCTCCAGGCATCTGCTGTAAAGGAGCCAAAGTGAATGTGCAAGCATCAGAGACAGTCGCAGGAGGGAGGAGGCAACAGTCAGAGCTGTGAGTAACTGTACATAAACATAATTTAAATCAAAACAGCTGAATAACAATTTAGGACATAAAAGGAAAGAGAAAAGGTGGAATGGAGTAAAGAAAAACAAACCCCACAAATCGACCACAGTCAAACGAGAGAGGAACACAGAGAAGCAGCAGCAAATGGAAGACAAAAAATCAGGCAAAGCCATCAGGGTCCAGTGGTTCATTCCTGTGGTACCCTGCGGTTCCCAGCTCAATTACTCAATAAGGTCTCATGCTTTCCAGGCCAAAAGGAGCCCTGGAGTACCAAATCTCTCCTTCAGGCTTCTTGTCTTCAAAACAGGGCTCTTCACGGCTCAGCCTCCCCATACTCTTCTCTTTACGCTGCTTTCTGTACCACCTCCCAGCCCCTCTGCTCCGGCAGTGACCCACGGTGCTCACTTCTACTGCTGCCATTGTTCCCACTTGCCTGGAGCCACTTGCACCCTTTCCAGACAGGTCCTCCTTTCCCCCTAGAATCCCTCCCCAAACACTGCTTGCTCCGACTCAGCCCCTGCTGGTACCCACCAGCTGAAGAAGGCCAGTCCCAGTGCATTGTCACTCCTCATCTTTCCGTCTCAGGTCACCGCTGTTCCTCTTTCCATGTTCACACAGCTCCTTTTACAAAGGGGCTTTCATCCACAATTAAGGCTCCTAAGTCCTAAACACAACAGCTGTTGATGCTCTACAGCCACCGAGGCCTTTGTGTCTTCTGCCTTTTCCCAGTCCCGCCCAGTGTCACTGGCTGGTGTCCTTACAAACAAGTAAGTATAAATTTGGATTTTTTAATCCTATTAAATATTTGGCCTTGATGATACCACGTGGCAATGAGTGCCACTGATGACTCAGTTTTAAATGTGTTTTCCTGACATTCTTGTTAAATGGGGAGAGCAAGCAGAACATTGCCAGGTCGATGTGGCTAATGGAGAATGTTGTTGACGGGCTTCACAAAGACTAATTGCCCACTCCTTCAAATCCAAGAGAAGTTGTTGTGATGGAACAAAGACCCATCTTTGTTCAGTGGCTGGAGAAGAATGGCAAGAGCAGAAGAAAACAGTAGGATAAAAGAGTGTCTCAAGCAGAGGTTGTTACCCCATACTTCTGAGGATGTTATTAAAGGCTCTGCAGTAGACCTTTCGCAAAATGTCTCCCTGACCCCAGTGCTGAAGCCTCCTTTGTGCCTGGAAGAATGAGGGCTTAAACCCTTTCCAAAATACTTGGGGTTTTGCTTTCTCATTAGCGCAAACTTAGCTTTGCTTGTGTGTTGGGCATGTTTCATTTCTCAGGTTTGTAATATGAAAAAAATTCTAAGAAACAAAATAAGCCTCCCTCCTTTATAAGAGAGACAGTGTTATTTCCCTCCCTGATCTATATGTCCAATTAGTCCATAAAAATTCCTCTCTGCTAATTTGATATCCTGTTTTCCAGCTTTACCAACATCTGAGCCATCTGATGTGTGTGTGAGCATATAGTAGGATAAGGGTGTGTGACAATATTTTTCCACAGCAGAAATGTGTATATTTTTTCATGCATACATAATTAAAAATGGTTGAAAGCGACTTTGATTTCAAGCTTTCTCAAGAATTCAAACTAATGTTAATCACATTTCAGGAGAGATCATGCAATAATATTTTCAGCCAAAAAAAAAGGAGACTGCTTAGGGAAAGCCACCATTTAGTTAAAAAAAAACCAGCAAACACAAACAAAAAAAAGCTTGTGACTGGAAACATTTTGCTGTCTTTTCTTTAGCCCATACTAACAAGTGACCACTGTCAAGGAGTTACTAGGATAAATAATACATAATAGCAAGGCTAGAGAGAAATGAAGAGTCATCGACAAGGGAGGAGAATACTGTTTCATCTCAGAATTGAAACGAAGCAGAGGCCAGAATCAGCAGGGTGGGAAGCCTGTTCCAGATGGCAGGAGCTGCAGAAGCTCTTGCACCAACAGTAGCCAGCTTGTAGGAAGAGGCAGAGAGAAATAATCGGGTTTCATCCAACGAAGTATCAGGTAATGTAAGAGGGGGACGAAGCAGTGCCAAAGCTCTGACTGATGCTTCCTGAAGGGGACAGTCCTGCAGTAACTGGGAAGGTCACTGTGACTCAAACCCGTGCGCCGCAGGGGAGGCGGGGGAGGGAAGGGGGTTAACACTTTTTTCCTAGATGCAGCACTGAGTCATAAAGCCTTTTTCTTTTTTTTCTTTTTTTTCTTTTTTTCTTTTTTTTTTTTTTTTTTTTTTTTTTTGTTTGTTCTGTTAAGTAAAAATGATCTGGCATGTTCTTTCTCCAGAAGATTTTGAAGAGGACATTTCACAGAGCCCAGCAGACAGCCCCTCGTCAGCTTGCATCTGCATCCTCAGGCAGCTTCCCCTCTCCCAGGACGAGCTCCCCACGACCAACCATGGGACACTGAATAACATGGGACCAGAATAAAACAAAACAGAGGAGACTTCATCGGCATCCAGTCTTATGGAAGGGATAAAGGGAGGTGCCCAAAGTCACCCATGGACTTGGTGGCAATGATGGCAGCGGGGCACAGGTTCCTGCAGCTGCAGTCTGGCGTTCCAACTGTGGGGCTACGTTTCCTCTCCACTGACCTATGGAGCAGGACTCACTCTTGGCACCCACTAAGAAAGGTGTCAAATCTGTAAAGAGAATTAAAAGTAATTCTCTTATACTAAAAAAAAAAATTGCTTTAGCTGGGTATATGCCCTCTTAAACCCTCTGTTCTTATATAGAAGATTTGTAATAAGGAAGGTCCCACACATCACACTGGCTTCCAGCACACAGAGAACTTCTTCTCATGGTCCCTGATGCAGGTGTAAGAAATGCATCAAAACTGAGGTTTTCCAAGGTCCATGCTCACAGGCAGGCCCCAGCTGGCACTGCCAGCTGCTCAGGCTCTGAACAAAGCCTGACATTTTATAGAGATGGTCATCAACCAGCAGTTTATGGCCAACCAATGTGTGGAAAGAGACCTTTTTCCACATTTGCCTCATGTTGAAGACCCAGTTGGTCTTCAGATTCATTTTTGAGGTTGAATCAGGGTAAGAATTGGGCTTGGAGCTGGTAATCCAAGAGTCACTGTTCAGTGATTTCAACTGCAAGATATCAAAATCCTTCATGTTCAGAAAGCCTCTCACCAGTACTTTGCCATGTTTCTGTCTCAGAAACAAGTTTGACTTTTGGAACCAAATCAGTTAAATCACTTAGGGCTTGGTGATTTGACTTGGACTTCACATACTTTTAAAGAAGCTTGGATAGAAACACTAGTTTTTAAAGATGCCAGGCTTAACAGTTGGTTTAAAAACTGAACAATAAACATGCTTATTAATTTGCCACGGAAGATATACACATTGAATCTGCATTAGTTATTTGGCAACGTCATGAATACTTTCCTCAAACTGATTTGATGACTAAACACTGTTTAGAATAGCAACTGATCCTGCTGAGAAAAATGTAACTTTTAGGGCTAACACTTTCTTACTGTTCACATTCCTCCTTGAAATGCTGATCAGTTTTTGGTCTAAATTCTTCATGGCAAAAAAGCTGAATGAAAAATGAATTTTGGGGTGATGCCAAGATCTTAGGAAGTTCTGCTGGCTTTTTTGTTGTTGGTGGTGGTTTTTTAAAACCTAAAAATTATTCTTATTTTTAATTACAAATTCAAATCACCTGATCAAAAAATGTAAGTTTTGTCCAATTCACGTGGCTTTAAACAGTTTGAGAATAATACTTTTTGACTAGAAGTCAATTAAAAGTGTAATTTTTCTTGATGCCTAACAGGAAGAAATAGAACAAAAGTTCAAAATGTTCAATGAGCCAAAAAACTCCTGTTTTATACCAGTTCTGTTGATCAATCTTTAAAACCAGTCCCATCCCATTGAACTGAATAGCACACTGTATTCCTAAAAGGCCAGCAGTTTTCCAAGCAGATTTTTTGTGTGTCATCCCCAATTTAGAAAGCAAGCAACCATGCAGCTGATACAAGTTTTTGACCAAAGCATCTGTAGGAAAGAAGCAGAAACCTTGCTGCTCTTGATCAGACATATTTTCAAAGCCACAGCGTATTTTTCAATAACTGTATTGAGTTTAGTGCTGGCATCCCGGGGAAATCTGAGAGGAACAAGGTTATTTTTTAAAAAAATTGGAAAGAGCAACCACTATCTTTTCGCAAAATGCGACAATAAACAAGCAGAAACGGTCAAAAGATAAATCACAGTTGCTGAAGGGACCTCCAAGACCTCACAAGCTTTTCTACTTGCATTTACCTCCTCAGCTCTGCCTTCTTTTGCCAAAAAATGATACTTTGCTGATTTATTTTTTTACTGCTGTGGGAAGCAGGTCTATAAACTGATCTTTATAAGTCCTGGTAGAATATCTACTTCTAGGTTTGTGTGTAATACCGGTGCGGTCCACCTTGGCAAACAAACATCCCTGAAACCTACAGGTGATGCCACTGGACTTCTAATTGCTGAATGAGTGACAAATCTTTGAAGAGAAACAGGACTGATGACACCAGGTGGCACACTGAAAAGGACTTCTAAGCCCAACTCTGCACACAGGGGCTGGGTGCATTTGCTCCTCTTCTTCTCTGGATTTGAACTATATTGTTTCAGGCTAACCTGAAAGAAACATTTGCCCTTCCTGTAGCCCCAAAATGAATCAAAAAAAACAAACTATAAAAGGAATTCACTTCAGGTTGGGTAAAAAAAATTTCATTCTGTTTCGGCTGTTACTGGTGTTTTTCATCCCCTCAAAAGGGAAATTTAATTCAATTTCCAAGTGAAATGTTTTTTCAAAATGAAAAATCCAAACATTTATTTCAGGAACATCAAAAGGAAATGTATTAATTATTCATTTATAAGTTAGTTTAGGATGATCTGTTGAACTTAACCTTGATTCACGAATACCTTTGCTTGGCTTGGAAAGGAACCCTTTTCATCCCGTTGTGCAGAGCACTCCTCTCGGAGCTGCTCCAGCATGGGGAGAGGTGGTGGGGATGCTGACATGTCAGGTTGTGCTCAGCCTGACACATGGTGCCACCTTCTGCTCACCCAAAAATGGTGATTGATGGCACGCATCAGGTGTGCAGGGACACAAACCAGCTCGGGTGAATATTCAGTGACAAGCACGTGGCCAGGACGTTCTGCTGGCGCAGCAGCCCTGGAGCATTCATGTGCAGTCACCAAATGCAGCACCTGTTGTGATGTCCCTCCTTGGCTCCTGGTGTCCCCCCTTGGCTCACAATATCCTTCTTTGGCTCTCCTTCACCCTCAATGGTGCCGAAAGTGTCACGCTGGCCCCCAGGAGCTCCAGTTTTATAGGACACCGATGACGCCGCGGCAGTACAAGATCCTTCCATCGGCTGATTTAACCCCTCGTCCTGTAGGACAGCTCTCCTCACCCACTCCCAGGTGACACTTTTGTAGGCGGGCTTCTGACATTTGTCCCCTACAAAACATGAGAAGAATGGGCCGAGAGGAACAAATTTTGCCCTGACCAACTCTTCTAGGATGAAACTTGAGGCAAAGAGGTGGCTCTATCTACCTGTCAGCCTCCACCCCCTGCCACACGCTTTTTACTGTTGATTCTCCTATTTTTTGTCATGGTCTCTGCTTGTTGTCTGAGATGAGATGAAAGATTTTTAATAGTGATGGCATACAGCTCTAGAGACAAAAGGGTCTATTCTTTTCTTATCTTGGATGTGTTAAAAACACTCTACCTTCATCCTGCTACGTTCAAAAGGAGACAAAAAGTGAAACGAATTGAACAATTTTTCAGCACCATTAATAAAACAACCCCAAATGGTATAAAATAGCCTTGTTTCACATGACACTGTACCCATGAGCTTTGGCTTCCCTCATGAAGAGAGAGAGAGAGAGAGAGAAAACCTTCAGAACTTTTTCTGGGCTCTCAAACTTCCAGCGTGGTTCGTAGGGGCTGTAATTTAGCCCCAGGCATTTGAGAATCTACTTTGTGTGTTTTGGCAATGACATGAAAATGCAGGGAGAACTGTACATCTTGCAGTTGTACGCTGAGCTAGGCGATCTGAGGGGCCTGTCTATAATAGAGGAATCATCTTTTCTTCAATGAAGTGCTACTATTGTTGTGATCTTCAATAAAGGATATAATGGACGCATTCATGTGGTGGCTGTTGTTTGTGTGACATTCTTTCAGCGTACGGCTAAGCGCACAAGAGTCTTTTAAACTCTTCTCTACTCAGATCCAGTAGTGCTAGCATTTTGTGCCAAACTAGGTTGGTTTTCCCCCTGCAAGCTTCTTTTCCTATTATTTTTGGATAAAGCCAATTGACCGTGAAATACCTCTTTATTGCAAAATGATATCTCCAAGACCTCGCTGTGGGATCACGGGCTAAAACAGCAGTGTAACGCACCTTTGCGTGGAGGTGCTGTTGGTTTAAATATCCACCTCTCTAAAAGTAGTCACGTTGGTCCATTGTAGGCACATGAGGAAACTGATATTCATCGGGGGTCAGAAGTAATATTCAAAGCTGCATTTGCGTCTGGGTACCATAGCCATACCAGTAGCCCTTTTTCACATAAGAAGTCCGAACTGAAGTTAGGCCTTTCATGAGAGTAAACAGCATCCTCAGGCTCTCATAAGGTGACCTGATTAAAGTAATTTCCTTCTGTTTGATTACAGCACGGGGCAGGGGATAGATTTTCAAAGACAAAAGGAAACAGTTGTGCCTGGGAAGGCAGAAATTTGCATAAACCACACAGTAATGGCACGAGCAAAGAACATTTTAGCATGCAACACGCATGTGCAATTAACTTATCACAGCTGCAATCACTGACGTGTGGTCAGATAACCGGCTCTGAAGGAGGGGTGAGGCTTTGAGAAAGGGTGCTGAGCAAGGGTGCAGCCACAGCTGGAAATGCACAGGATGAGGCTGGCGTGGGCCGTGAGAGGATGCTAATTTTTCAACCATAGAAAACAAAATTTTTAGAAGAGGGGCAGGGGAGGAAATGTTACCTTGAATCTGCTCTAAAGAACTTACTTGAATCAATAGGCCTGCATTTAAATAAGTTTAGATGTAATTATCCGTTACAAATCTGGTTTTCTGCCTTGTTAGCCAGAGATCCTAGGCACTTTTATTTCAAATTTGTACCAATCTCAACCTCATTTAACTACACAATGTGAACAGTTTAGGAGAAGAGGAAAAAAAAAAAGAAAAACACAAAACCTTCCAACATCTTTTCTTTTTAGGCAAGTTGAAAAGGATGAGCACCTAGCAAGGTTTTTTCTCAAGTCACTTTTTAAAGATTGTTATTATCTTTTCATATTAAAGTTAACATTACCATATGCTGTTGAGCTTTTGTTGATGGCAATGCTTAAACTGGGATGTTGTTTCCTTTGGAGATTCTTACTGCCAGTCATTAATTTACATTTTTTTGAAATCGTACAGCGAGTGCTTTGTTGATGCCTGTTTTCATTTTGTTTCTCTCTCTTTTCAGGTCACACATGAGGAATTTTTTCAAACAGCAAGTTAAGGCAATGGAATGAAATCAGTGACATCTGCCACTCATGCTCTCTCCCTCCATCCTGTTTACCCACAGCCCCCCTTTTTTCCTTTTCTTTTTGTAATGCTCGTGGTTTTCATCCTATTCAATGGCCACCCCCAGTTCTGCCCTCCACCCCCCAGTTTCTCTAAGTAATTACTCTGGGGAATGCATTTGAATCTGAATCTCTTTCTCTCCTTCATTCTTTGGCCCTTTTTGGCTGTTGGTTTGGGGATGTCTTAATGTTCCCATTTGAACTGAGACGTCTCCCTCCATAAACTTCAGTCATGTCCATTTTTATTTTGTCTCAAGATCATGTCATGAAAATGAAGTGTCCAGCACTTAACATGATCCCATGCTGATTGTAACAGGCTTCTAGGAATTGTCCTACTCTGTGCTTTTGGTTCCCTATTGTGGTTGACCATCTCCATAACAATCTAAATAAATGAAATCTAATTAAAAAGAAAAAGGACACAACTGCCTCTCCACTCCCTCTTTAAAAGCTGAATGAATAACATTGAATCCTCTCCAGTAGGAAATTTATGAGGCTGAGAGTTAGGGTCCTGATCCTGAAATCTTTACTCATGCACTAATCCTCACACACTTGATTTATCCTTTCAGCTTCAGTTCACACAATGACTCATAAAAATAAGTGATGTAGGATTGGGCCCTTCAGAAACTTGCAATGATGCAGTTTTCCCCAGTGTTTTCTTTCATTATTGTGATTTTTAACTACTGACTATGTGAGCAGAGAAAATATACTCAGCACAGAGACCTTTTTTCAATCCTTACTCCAGCAAGTAAAGAGAGTAGTAACTTGTCAGAGAAGGATTTGATCCAACAAGCACACAGGTATATGTTTTAGATTTCTTCAGTAATAGAATTTTGTCTCCTGTATCAGATCAGGACCATTGCCAAACAGGATCATCCCATAGCATTACAGTGTGGATGTTACTGATTGCAACGCTTTAAACTATCTATTTAGGACAAGCTGCTTAAAAAAAAAAAAAGAAAAAGAAAAAAAAAAGAAAAACCTGGATGCTTGTTTGTTAGTATTGCAAACTGTTGCAATAAAGATCACGACCAAAAAGGAAACAAAGGAAATTCTAGACTACAGTAAATCCTGTTCTGTTTAATATATGCCCTTAAAACTTAATGTGCACGGTTAGGATCCAGTTAAGTGCAATGCTCTGTCGCTAGAACTTAGATTGAAGCAGCCCTGCTGTAAAGTTTCTTTCCTGATGTCATTTTAAAGCGAGAAGAGGAAAGAAGAGAAACAAATTGACACGTACTGTGATAAATTCCTGTAGTGGATTAGAAACAGTGCATTGCTGACACTGAAGTCAGAAGAACAGAACAGTTTGGGAAATGGTTCAGAGATGCTGGCTCTGGTTACTTCTTCCAGCGGAGTAATAAGAATGCTGGAAATTTGCCTTGTGTGTGTGTGATCTGGACTCAAGTCCCTCTGGAAATGCATTTAAAAAAGGGAGGTCTCGTTGCTAAAGGGTATTGTTTGGAAAATTATACAAAACAACAACCAGCAAAAGAAACTGCTTTTGTAGATGATGGGAAATATCAGGAATGGATAAAGTTATTCACACTAGGCTGAATTCTCATGTCTGTCTTCCTATCTGAGAGTGAATAAGAGGTAAAGGGAACTTAGGATTTGTCCTGTTCCTGCCTCCCCAGGTACTCGGTTCAGGAGATCCCACCAGGACTTTATAAAGGCAAATTTTGCAGACTTCTGGAGAAGCAGAAGACTGCTTGTTGACTGGTTGGAATCACATCTATTCTGTTTTCTTCTTCTGTTTTGGGTAGTACATTTTGGTATATTTAGGAGGTTACTCTCCAACATCTGGGAATCATTTTCACACCAAGTGATGGGAAGACAACCCTCAATTACACCACTGAATCCCACCCCACTGTTGAAAACAGCACGTCTGCATGCGTGTGCCCCACTTACTGCCTGATCAGGGGCAACCTCCCGAGAGGCTCTCCTCCTTCGCCGCCCCTTCCGCCGGGGCGGCTCTTCTCCGGGACTGGAAGCCCATGTGAAGGAGTCCAACTTCTCCAGCTCTCTGTGTCTAAGCAGCTTCTGTTCCGCAGGAAAATAGATTTTCTGCTCTCCTCCCTCCTTGTCCTGACTTGGGAGGAGGTTTTGGAAGCTCTACCACCTCTGGTGTCCCATTGCTTCCTTCTCACCCACCCCCCAGTGCATCACATCCCCCTCTGTGAGGGGATTAGAAAGAGCTGTTGCTTTGGTTGGATTAAAATACAGACATTTTGCCCCAAACTAATAACATGTTGCAAAACAGGAGGAAGCGACAGGAAGGAGGAATAGAGGGCTTTTCCAGAGAAAAGTCTGCCTGGTGGGTCTTAATGGAGGTGTAAAACTATACAAGGGTGAAATGTTGTTATTATTATTTATGAACTACCCCGCATTCCGTCTGACACTGACCGAGGTATCATTTTACTGGCACATACAAAGCAATGCAACCCTTTGGCTTCCTTCCCCGCTGCGAGTGTACCCACAGCCTGAATGGCCATTCGGGGGCCTGTTTCCAGCATGGGCCAGCGGTCTGCTTTGAACAAGGGCAGCACGCGAAGCAGTGTTCCTGGTGAGGAATTTTTAGTGTGGCTTATAACCGGGGAGAGCTTGGCATGTGAGCTACACACTAGAACACACACATGATAATGATGGAGCATGATGGAGCACTAAGGTACCGTCACTGGAAAAGCAACACACATTTTCGTACACGTAACACATCCAGTAACAAGCACCCCTTTAAAATAATCCTCCGAGCAATTTCTACCCTCTGCTACTCTGTGCCTCTACATAACCACCAAACTGGGGGCAGAAGGGAAGGGGAAAAACCTAAGGCTGGCAGAAAATGAAACTATTGAGAACCAGAATAGGATCAGAATAAGATCAGAGCAAAAGCAGGACCGGAGAGAGGGGGCCCTGTGGGGCGGGGGAGAAGGGGAATACCAGGGTGAAAGGACTCCGGGCTAATCTGGCTTTTGCACTCCCTGCGTGCAGGTATTACCCACACTGCCGCTGCGCCGCGGGAAGCTGGAGCACTCAGACAACCCATGTGCCATCCATGGGAGATTTCCCGCTGGCAGCAGAAATTCCAGTAGTAGAAAGTGGTATTTCAGGGCTTGTGGCACCAGGTCTCTGGCAGAGGCAGCCCAGGGTCCCAACAGCGGTCTGCTTCCACGTATGGCCATATGTCCCGGCTTCTGTAGATTAGAAGGGGTCGCCTGCTCCCTGCTGACCAGAGAATGGCTTCCCTTAGATCTGGTGTTTCCAGCAGCAATGACTTACTTTTAGTGCAGGAACCGCTATGATGATCCCTACTTTCCCCACTTTGGCAGTATAGAGGAGCTGACATCAGGGTTCATCTAACTTACTGTTGTTCACCCCCTCCCCCTTCAAAATAGTAAGATTTCCTGCTGCTTTCCTGGGAGTTAAATACCAGGGATTTAGGATGAGCAGAGCAGCAAATCATCTGTTGGCTCTTGCTTCCTCTCTCGCTGCGAGCAGCGCTTCCTTCAGCACTGATTTGTATTTGGTTCCACAGGAAGAGAAGTCGCCAGGGAATGTTTCAGCCTTTGACACCACAGTCACCAGAGACCTGGAGCTGAGCTCATGCCTTGCCAGAGCAGCTGCATGGGTACCCAGAGAAACCCAGCCTATCTCTCTGTCCTCACTCCCATCCCGGGTCTTGAAGACTTTGGTGTTTTGTGCCCACTGATTGTCCTGATGGATGGGAAGTAAAGCCATGAGTGTCACCTGGCAGCACATCCTGCTCCCCTAGCCTGTTCCAGCTAGGAACCCATGGTGTGGGTGCGTTCCTAAGGCACTGCTACAATATAATGGTGCCTATAGAAGTGCAAAGATCTAAAACCAAACCCTTTGCCTCTGGCTACAGTGGCTGAATGCAGAGCCTGGGAGCTCTGAGTCTTCCTCCAGACTCTGCCATTACCTCCAACGCTGGTCATGCCAAAGTATCTCATACGCTGAGCTTCCTGACTGACCTGTACTGTGTGAAAAATCCTTTGAGATCTTCAAACAGAAGGTGCTTAAGAATATCAGATTGCTTTTAATTGAATGTGGCCTCCCCAACAGAGCACAGGTGAGCTCAGACTGCAACCCCTAGTGTTAAGAGGAGCCCTGGGTATTTGGGAGGGGTTGTTGCTTTTTCCATCAGTGGTGAGTAATGACCTTGCCACCGAAGAAATGATTTTGGTTTGTCCATCCAAGCAGATAACCACAGCATTACATGGGTTGATCATGCCCTTTTATTTTTATGAGGTGATGCAAATAGCCAGCTGGCAGTTTACTAACATGTCTGCCCAATTTTTGGGTGGAGCAGGTAGATGATTAGCAGCAGGGGGACAGCTGCAGCTCTTGATTTTCACGCAGGGCTTTCATGGTTCCCACCCTGAAGCTACCACAGGTGACCTGCAAGGGGTTGTGCTGGCCCAGGAGATGTTTGTCAGGTGATGAGTGGCTTTGAGATGATGTGAAGCAGCTGCTGCCAGCCGCAGTTACTCTTCAATACTCTTTGGGAGCACTGCTATCACCTGCCTTTGGGGTCATCTTCTCTCCCTGAAGCGTCATCTCCCCTGTGGGATGTGGCCCACTGGTTTGGCTGTATAGTATGGGATCGCTCAATAAGCAGCTCAAACTGGCTTTTGTTCATCTTTTCAATGGCTCTCCCCCACATGTCACACTGGTCAGGAAAAGAGTCCGTTGATTTTCTCAGCCTTCAAGCTGAAAACCTTCAAGCTTTTGACTTGATGGTTTTCAGCCAAGTATTTCACCTAACACAGCTCTGGGTAGGGTATGTGGATACTTCTGCTTGTCTGCTCCAACAGGTGGTCTTGAAAAAAATGGGTTTCCTAGCTGAACTTTTATTCTGACTTAAAAAAAAAAAAAAAAGTCAGTCTTAACTTGACTCTCCTAGGGTCTGTTTTATTTCAATAGGGAAACAACTTACTAATTAGGGTAAGACTCTTTAAGAAAATATGTTTTCTATTCCACTGATAGTCAGTTACAAGCGATAACACTGTTAAATGTAGTGCCTAATAAATCTAGAAAAACTACCCAATAAATGTAAGTAATAACAATGATTAACAATAAATTAAATGCAGAGAACTAGGAATGTACCACATTATTTTTAACTAGTCTGGTCCATCGGGTTCTTATTATTCAGTTTGTCCTCCACACCTGGAGTTTATTAGAGTGTAATACAAACTAAACAGTCCCTCAGAGAGGCCATTGGAAGGGCTTAGTATAAAACAATATACAAGTTTAATAGTGGTAACTGACCTTTTTTTCTTTTGCAAAAACGTATCTCAGTAACTTGATTCTTAAGGAAATGTAATGCTTTTTTACATAATCCTAATGGGTAATTTTCTTTTTTGTTTCATTTAGATTATTTTTATTCACAAGACAGCAAGACCTATGGCCAACAGTCAGTGATCTCCTATTCTTCCAGATATAAAATAGTTACTCAAGAGTATTTTTCTTTCTTCACCCATTTAAAGAACAAGCAAGCAAAAGGGTTAATGCTGTAAGCTCTACAAATGATGAAAGTGTATGGTTAGAAATGGCTAAACTTCACCACAGTCATGCTTGGCTAAAGGTTTCAAGCAGCTTAAAGTTCAGGGTTGTTCGGACTCAAGTGGCTCTTGTTTGGCACAGTGCAGAGAGAAGGTTCATTTGCTGCAATATGAATCCAGGCCTGACCTTTAAACACCTCTAAAGTTGGACTAGGGGCGTTGGCTCAAATCAGTGTACTTTTAAAAATACATATGCATGAGTAACAACTAAATATTCATAATGATGCATGTTGTTTGTCGCTGGAATTTTTAGTTATTTTCCCTTCAGGTTTTTGTTTTAAAATGTTGGAAAATTGTCATTGTCTTTTTTTTTCTGTCTTCCTCCTCCTCCCTCCCACTTCTCTTTTGAAACCACAAGCTATGAGCAATAGTAAATCCACAAGACAAAAGATTCTTTTCTAATTTATTTCCCTGAATTTCCATTGTTACACTTATGCCATCTAATGGACTACAGTGCTTTTCTGTCCTGTTCCCACTTATTTCAAATAAAATATAGTTTAATGTTTCTGAGGTTTTTTAACTGCTTTTAAAACTTAAAAATAGTGTCAGGAAAGAGGCGTTTTTATGACCTGTAATATTCTACGCTCTGTGTATCCAGTATTGCACTACCACTGCACACATACCAAACCCGTACGTTGTTTCAGGCTAAAAATCCCTTTGTTTAGATGCCTTTACATGCTCTAAACCAGAATTGCAGACATTGACACTGCAAATTACCCCTTAAAACCCACAAAAGAAGCTCAGAAACAATTAAGAAAGAACGTTAAGTTCAGTGCTGTTCAGAGGTGCAAATAAGTCAACTAACATATGGAATTTGGAGCAGGGACAGGAATATTTCTTTATAGTCTACATTATCTTCAGACCTACTCATCTTGCAGGATTGGCTCCAATTCTTACTCACTCAAATAGTGATGCCAAAAACCACATACAGCTTGCTCACTGTAAGCCTTCATTTTATAATCAAAACCATTTTTATTTTGATTCACTCCCCCTTCATTTTAAGGGATGAGAAACTATTCCTTGTTTCTGCAAAGATCATTGCTTGAAACACAGACTTGTTCAATTGCTTGATCAAATGACCAGACAAACATTACAAAAATAAGTAATATTGTGAAACAAATAAAGGACAAGTACAATTGCAAATGATTTTTCAGGTGGGTTCTTGTTTTGGTTTGGCTTGGTTTTGTTTTTTTCCTCTAAGAAACTCTGGCAGGAAAAAAACTGAGAAGGAATAATATTCCTGGATCCTTTTGCAAAAGCAGCCAGGAAAAATGGAATTTGCTGTTGCACTGAGAGGATTTAACTTAATGGATTATAAAGCCATTGGTCAATAAAGTTGGATCCATGGCTCCAGTTCTTTATATGTGATCTGGTCCATATTCCTAAAAAGTTGTAGTTTGAAAACTAAAAAGGAACCACATGCCCCGTGGTGCCCTCTTCTGGGGCAGAGCCAAATCCAAGGTGCTGGCTTGTGGGGAATATGCCCTCAGAGAGGTTGTGCTCAGGGGAGCAGGTGCTCGGAGGTCTCGGTTGCCAGCAGGTTTTCTCGGCTAGTGGATGTGCTGCTCTGCTTCTGCCTTTTCACCACAGAAGCGTTGGGTTTGCAGGGTGTTTTGGGCTGTCCTGGCCATGGGGGAGCCGGGGCTCCCCATGGGGCATGTGGTGCTCACTGCTTTTTGTGGGCGAGCAGACAACACGCGGCCACGGCTGCCTCTTCGGAAACGATCCGGTCCGCCGGTGCCCTCGGTACCGCGGCTTCAGCGGGGATGCCCGCCGTGGGCCTTACCGACGTTAGTGAAAAATTCACCAAAAGCAGGAGAAACTTGGAGGCTCCTTGTTGCTTCTGCTGTCGCTTCTCCCACCGACGGGGAAAACATGCTGGTGCTGTAGTACATGGATCTGCTCTGGTTGACACTGAGGTACCTTTATTCGGAGAGGAAATCCTGGGTTACTCTGACGTAAGGTCTGCCCCGGGAGCCCTCCTGAGCTGTTTTAACAAAGCTGTGTTCTCCAGGCTGTCGTTTACATGACTGGATGTCTGTCCTGCTTGATCCATGCCCTCATCAATATGCTTGGTGCGAGCGTTATTTGATTTGATTTATTCTGCTTTCTTTGGAATCATAGATTGATCCCACATAAAAATTCCTGGGGAAATCAGGCAGTTTCTGCATAGCACTTGATTTTCACTGCATTGCAGCCCCCCTAAAAACTGTAGTCTGAGAGAGAAAAGTACGGAGGCTGAGAATCAAAGCAGAAGGCTTCCACAATAAGCTGAGACTCAAATAAAAATGCATAGACATAGGTAATGATGGCTTGGAGAGGAACCCTTCTTTTGCAATTGAATGTACTGAGCATCCAAACAAACAGTAGATTGTTTTCTGGGTTTCTTTTCTCTTTTTTTACATAACATACTTTAGGGAGTCAAAGCCCTATACATAATTAAGGAAGTTTCTTTTTTAACCAGATGCATTGTGATGTGTGCTCTCTAAACAAAATAAATAACCATTACAATATGAGAACCGCAGGATTATTTTATCCCTCCCCCTCTCCCTACGCTTTGAATTTTCTCTGTGGAAAATCAGATGCCATATCCACTGCCTCCTAAGAGCAGCACTGTGATCTTGCAGACTCCTGCATCATGGGAGCCCAGGCGCTGGCAAACAGGCAGCAGCGTAGACCATCTCTGAGAGGAACAAAACGCGCACGGAGGCGGAGGGTGGGCTGGGAACCAGGGAGCCAGAGCACCCCTGGGTGCCCTCCTTCCCAGGCCATGTGTTGGCATGGAAATGATTTCTCCTTACTGATTCCTACCGTTGTTCAAGTCCCATGAGGATGTTTTTGCTCTGCTCGTGTTTCTGCTTTTATTTGCGCAAGGCTTGGGGATCTACTGGAGAAAAGTGATACCCAAAGATGAAATGTCATTAAGGTACGAATGTGTGTATTGGCGTTTAAGAGACATAACCGTGATAGGATCTGTCTCAGAGGCAAAATCCTGCCCAGGTCAAGGACTGCTTGTGCCCTAAGTGCTCCTTTAAATCACTGTATTTTAACGGCGCAAGAAACAGGCTCTGATAAAGACAGAAGGTAACAGGACACACATCAACAAGGAGAAAAAGTGGGTGCTACTATGGCCCTAGTGAGCCCTAGGAGTGAGTCTAGCCATGCCTTTGAGGAAACTGGTTACCTGTGCATTCCTGTTGCTCTGCTCCAGCACAATCAGTGGGTTTGAGAAATTAATATGACATTTTAAAGCAAGATGCGAAACCTGGAAACAAATTACTGCTGACGTAAATGAATGAAAAACCTACATAGCTTGAATGGGGACTGCCAAGAGGCACAGCACTTGTGAAAACCAAGCTATTTGCTCAGGCACATTGGTAAATCCTGCTGTCCTTTACAGGCTGGGATTCCCTTCTCTGTGTAAGAAATGTTGACTTGTATTTTTTTTCCTAAGGTATTTACATGGAGAGTTCCTACCCCATGTTTAAGGAAGAAAAATCCACAAAATTTAAAAATCACCCTGGGGCAAAGACTCTGCTCTTGGACTTGCCAGATGTCTGGCTCTAGTCCAGGCAGTCTGACTTCCAGGTTGGGCTTTTGGGAAAGAAAGCAGCCCTTGGGACCAAGCAGGTAGGAGGGCTCCTTGCAGCATCTCCCACAGGGTAAGGGGTGGGGGGAACGGATGGATGATTTCTGGGCTGGGTTCAGGCCAGCTGACCTGTGCTCCTGACAGCCAGGGTGAGCTGCATCAGAGAGGCACTTCTGGCAGGGACTCAGCATGCCCAGAAATCTGCAGAGCATGTGGACATCATGACCTACCAGCTGGCGTGGCTGATGGACATCAGAGAGTAGTCCATTGGATGGAGAGAGGAAGGTCTGCTCTTCCTCCATGGCCTTGGTTTTTCAACATGGCTTTTTCATGTCAAGAATGTTACTCCCTCACCAAGCAAGAAGTCGACGTCCCACCATGCTGACCCAACATTTTTGTCCTTCTCTTGGGCTGCAAACAGCAAGATGCCCAGCTGCAATTAAACAAGCCATGGAGAAGTCACCAGTGTTTCACAGATGTAGAACCAGGAAAGAG
>NW_010554223.1:0-13116 GCF_000687285.1 Phaethon lepturus | reverse complement strand
TGGGGTCAGGGCTTCAGCATTTCCCATCCCCAGGCTGGTCCCTTAGTAGTCAGGCCAGTGGCCTCAGGTGGCCCAGTGAGCTCCAGAGCCCATGCATCTGTAACAGACTTACTAGTGACGTCCTTCATCTTTTTTCTGAACCATGTTATTTTGGGCCCGGGCCATTGGCTCTCTCTGGATGGTGTATCCAAGGCCAGTGCCATGGGGCTGGCGTGGTCTACCAGGAAATGCTTTGAATCTTTCAACGCTGGAGCAATAGCAGGGGTGAAGTCACATCCCTTCTGACCCTTTTCCCTTATTTTTTCATAAACCTGTCAGGGTGACCTCGGGGCTAGCCTAAGCCAATCTGCTCATTTCTACCAAGCCAGGAGATTCTCAGCTTTAATTTACCAACTTGGAGGCTTTTTGAGGGAGAGAGAGATCTTCAGATGAAACACTATATTTCAAGATGATTATTGTTATAGTTAATGGGAAAGCAGTTTATATGAAACACTCTCTTCTCTCTCTGTCCCACACTTCTACAGGACATGCTGGATAACTGGTACCATAAAAGTGTTCTTTTGGCAGGATTCAGATAGCAATAAAGTTATGCACTTTAGATTACAGCTAGGAGAGAGAAGGGGGAGAAAGGAAATTCCTTTGAAAATTATAATTTCAACATGATAAAGTTGGCTGAAGAAGTGCAGAAACAGATAAAAATCAGCCTTGGTAAAAGGCTGTGACCATTCAATAAAACAATGAAACACTGAAATGTGCAGAAAGTGTTTTACCATGAATTAAAAGTGCAGAGAGTCCATCAGTGAGCAGCAGTTAGCTAATGACAAAAGCAGATGTATGCATTTAGGAAATGTAAAGAAAACTTAAACCTTGTAAATTTTTATGTATTGCCCCTTGCACCAGAATATGAAAAACAGGTTGAAAAAACCAAACAAACACAAAAAAAGACGAAACAAAAACCCCCACCAAGTATGTCCATAAAAGAAGTAGGGGACATAGCCAAAAAAGAAACAAAAAAACATTTAGAAAAAAACACTATTGATATGTTGAGAACAGAAAAACTGAGACATAGAAAAATATGAATTTTTGATTCTCCTGAACACATTTTTTATTCCCCAGTTATAAACCAGGTTTTTTTCCAGGTCCTTTTGGCAAGCCTAATCTGCTGGAAATATTGAATAATGGATATGTTCTATAGGTACATCCTCAGAAGGACACCTAGACATGATGAAAATAGTTCTATCAACTGTCTATTGAAGTCTACAGATAAATGTTTGCCCTACAGTCAACCAAAAATCCAGAATGGCCTCTGGAAGAACAAAACATCTAGGACCCTAGATTTTCATAGTTTGTTCATCATTTTAAGAAAATTCCCTTGGAAGGTAGAATACTGGAAAATCCAATCTACAAATATGCCTCCACGATAGACAAGAGAGTACTTTTAAATCTAAGGCAGCAGTTACTTGGCTTAACTGATTCAAAAGAAAAATACGTGTGCTGTGGGGAGGCAATGTTAATACAAACCATCTTACAAATGTATTGGTCTGAGAGGCAATTTTGCAGGATATCAAGTTATTGAAAAATTTATCAAATACTTCCTTTGTGTTTTTCTAATCATTAGCACTACTGACACCCTCTATTCATGAAGCAGCAGTCTCTCTGATTGATTGATGAACATTTTGAGGACTGTAGCTGACTTTAAGTAGCTATAATATAGGTGCAAAGTCTTCATCTGGCACAGAGGGACATTTCCAAGCTGCTCCATGCATTGCCTCTGTTGGTATATTGGCCCTCAAGAAGGCAAAGTTTGAGGCCTCACCCCTCCCTGCTGCAAACAAGACCCTCCCTGAGGCTGGCTGCCCTCCAGCAGGCTCGGCAGAGCACGAAGCACCGTCCGGCTTCAGGCTCTGGCTTGAGCACTGCTGCCTGCAATGGCCTTAAATGTTTGACTGGTTGAAAAGATTCGAAACATGCATGGCCAAACTAAGTGTCAGCACCTTGCTACCAAGATCTCCCAGATATTAAAGCACATTCATCTCTGAGGAGCAGTTAGCTTGAATCAAGTGGAGGTTGGCTTAAGGGAACTGCAGGACTGGCTGCATGACTCCCTGTTTTGCTAGCTGTGCAGAGTTCCTTCAAACGGTCACTTTTCTGTAAAGCAACCCTGTAGGATCACAAGATAACTCAGGTTGGAAATGGCCTCAAGATGTCTTTAGTCCAACGTCCTGCCCAAAGAAGGTTCAGCAATGAGGTTGCTTAGGGCTTTATCTGGTTGCATCCCAAAAACTTCCAAGGATGGGGCAGGTCAGCCTCTCTGGGCATCCCACTCTTTGATTGTCCTCATGGTGAAAAAGTTTCTCCTTTCAACTACTGTCAATTGTCTCTTGTCATCCTGCAGTGGCTCTTACAATGGTAAGAGTCTGGTTTGTCTTCTCAAAAGCATCCTCTTAGGTACTAGAGGAGGTTAGACAACACTGGAGTGTGTAGACAGATTGATTTCACACACATATGTGCCATTTGGATAACTGAAAAACTAATCAAAGTCTACTGAGAGCCTCTAAAAAGGCATTAAAGCAAACCTGTCCTTTCCGAATGTGCTGCAAGTTTCTCTAATTCCCACCCAGATCTGTTGGTGGTCATGCCTGGGTGTCCATCTCCGCCCACCAGCCAGGTGCGTACTGATCTGCCCACAGTTCATAAGGACACGCTCGGTTCTGCAAGATTCCTTGCAGAGATGCCTGGCTGGGGCCTGTCTAAGACAACCACAGCTACCAGCCCTCCCTGATTGACCTGCAGATCTTCCCAGGGTGTTGGGGACTGCTGTCCGATCAACTCACTGGAAGTGGATTTGGATTCCTGGTCATCTTTCAGGGACCGCCTCCTGCAGTCCAAGGGTTGCAGAGATCTCAATTTAAAAAGCAGGGACCCAGCATGATCAAGATCTCTTTAAATTTCAAGCAGGCATCTGTAAATCACATAATTCTGTGGATGTCAAATCTGGCCTAGAGGATATACATCTACCTCCCTTCCTATATAATATACAGTAGCAGTTAACTGTAATGAGTGGTAATATAACTCAAGTGCCAAAGGGATTAGACATAGAGGGTTCAGCATAAAACACGGTACTCGGGGTTTATTCTTTTCCTTTTTTTCCCTTTAATTTTAATGTGGTGGGCTGGGGCATTTACATTTAATCCTGTTGTTGTATATACATTGCGTTATTTTCAGTCTATAAAATTTATATTCCTCTTCAATTAGATTACAACTGAAGCAAAAAAGAGGGGATTCTGCTCTGTGAATGCCATTCCAGTTCCTACAGAGCACAGGCAATTGTCACCTCTTTCCTCCCCTCACCCCCCTGCCCTCCCACCCCGCTCCTTTCCTTAACTCAGCTGTGCTGCAGCACTTGATCAATTGCAACAGCACTAAAAAAAAAGTTAGTCATACATGATCAGCAAAATGGCCCAAATGATGTCATCCATCAAGATGGACATCGCAATTTGCCAACTATTTTCTCATAAATCAAATCATAGTCCCACAAGGAAGAAGAGCAGCTCATGAAGAGCCAACATGGCAGCAGTTATCGGCAGACTGAGAGAAATGCTCCCTCAAGTATACAGTAATTATTTTTACTCGATGGGAAATAAAGAGGGGAGAGATGGTAGTGTAGAACTGGAGAGTGTCTGCCTCACTTCATTACTATTCCCTAGGCAAGGGGCGCAACATATGCTTTTCATTGTGAAGCCAATAATTTTGAATCGTGGGACAGGTGAAAACTTAAATGACATTTGCAAACCTTGATTTATTTCCCTGCTTAACTCTGGAACATGCTTTAGATTTAGCTCTATAAGTTTCCATAGATTAGCGGCCAGTGTCACTGTATTTGCAGTGACCTTTAGCAAGTCTTTGCCTTTTTGTATCAGTTAATTAAATGTTTTGGGTACTAATAATGCCTTACTGAAACTATCCCTGCTTTCTTTTTGTGTACACATATGAAACAACAGGGGGATAGCATGAACACTTTAATTTTTTATTGAGATTCTCTCTTGCTTTTTTTTCCCCTCTCTTTCCCTCGCTCGCTCTGTTTTTCCCCTCCCATGTGCGATTTTACTTGCTGGAAATCTCATTAAAAGTTATTTATGAGCTGCTAGTGATCCCGTAAGGATTACACCTAATTCAGTCTGTAAAGCTTTTGAGTTACATTGCTTCCCAGGAATAGTCCCTACAGCAAGAAGGACCACCTTTTCCATTGTTTGACTTTCGTTATCATTAGTATAAATACTTCATGAGAGGTTCGTTACAAATGCAGAATGGATCATTGACAGGACTTAGGCACCAAGTGCCATTTGGTATGTTAAGGTTTTGCTTCCTGATTCTTTGGTTCATCCCATTTTACATGTGGGGAAACTAATGATTCATAAAGGTGACATAATTTGTGCAAGACTCACAGAAAGTGTCAAGAAAAGACTGTTTCCTTAAAAACAGCCAAAGGTTAATAATATTAGGGTCTAGAGTTGTATTTGCTAATCAAATTAAACCTGCTAGTGAAACATCAGAGGGGTTATGGATCCAAGGCAAACATTCTCCATCTCCCTAGAAGTAAAGAATTCTCTCCTTTCTTAGCCGCTAATTTTATTGTCAGGCTGTATTTTTAGAATTTTTTCAGAGTGACAGTGAAAATGTGTCTAATATGTTCAGAATATTACATACAACATTAGATATCCTGATTTTTCTGGAAGACTTGGGACTTTGTGCTCTTCTGTCTTAGTTCACTTTAGCACTTGGGCCAATTATCGTTATAAGAATAATAATAAGAAAATAAATATAGGTTTCTTATTTTCCTCCAATAGATGGATAACTTCAGGAAAACAGAGAAGTTAAATCACCTGCCCAGGGTGTGTTAGGAAGCATGAGAATTAGGAAAACTAATGAGAATTAATATCATTTCTCGCCAGACCACGCAGCCGCCTCACTGTGCTGTGACTTAAAGGGAACAGGCAACAATCAGTGCAGAAGAGCTTTCCCAGGGACTGGGATCTGACCACAGACACATCAGAGTGTTTGGGCATCTGATTCACTTCATTGCGAATCAGCATCTGCTAAACTTTAACATTTACGGCTCTCAAGCCAAATTGGGCCAGTTTATAGTGCTAGAGACTGTAAGCACAGCAAGAGATGGTCTCTGCTCCAAAGAGAGAGAGGAAGCAGGAGTAAAAGGAAAGTGTTATCCTCTTCCTTTACAGATGTCAAATGAAGAGCTATAAATACCCTCACCAAGGTGAGTGAAGTTTTCTGCTGCAGAGCTGAGAACTGAACCTCAGTCTCAAATCCCAGTCCTGACCTGTATCCACATAAAGCCTGTCCTTCCTTCTGCCTCTGCTAATTGGTTTACCCAGCCCACCTGGTGAACATCAAACCCCCTCCCAGGTCGGCTGTTCAATAAAGGGAGAAATTTCAAGGGGGGAAAAATAGCTCACTTGGGATGAAACAGGTTTTGTTTCATCAGCTGTCAGGAAGAACTGCTGCTTTTGTTTGAAGGAGGGGTGAAGACAGGAAGAAAGTGAGATGAAATCCATGTTATTTTCCAACCAGTCAGGGAGAAGTATGAGGTGGACAGAGGCTGAGATGACCTGGTCCATCCACCTTGCTTTTGAGGGTGGCCCTCTACTGATCTCGGCTGTGCAGTCCTGGAGCTACTCTCTTGCTCGTCCCGACCCAGGCTGATGTCCAAGAAGTCACTGTGGAGTGCAGAGAACAGTATGTAACATCTTATAAAAAAATAAAACACAGAAAATTCTTGCTTTCCTAAAAGCACTAAAGGAGACAAGGAAGGAAAAAGACAGAAAGTATACTCTAATAATTGGGGATTCGCAACCCAGACTATAGAAACTATGAAACGTTATACCAAGTCACTCTAGGGAATCACTAATAAAAGAATAAACATTTTTAAACATGTCTTGTGCTTAATTAATTGTATAACTCCAGAACAAAGACTACATTTCTTCAAAGTTCTCAGTTTTCCCTCTCATGTAGTACAAAATCAGCACTAGGATTCATAGTTCACTCATACTGGAGTACTGCTTGGCGCCATTCCACTTGTAATTGGATTTCCAACTTTTCAAAATAATTTGTCTTAAAAAAAAAATTGGTTAGTTTCCTCCAGGCTAGCAGGAGCTAATAAAAAGAAAGTATTTCCCTCGTTCTCTCCAAATTGCTTCAAAATCACATATATTTTATTAAGCAAACAAGCAAAATATTTAACTGTATCTTTGTAAAAGCCACTGAACATTGACCATGACAGACTTTATGGTTGTTGTGGTTTAACCCCAGCGTGCAACTAAGCCCCACGCAGCCGCTCGCTCCCTCCCCCACAGTGGGATGGGGGAGAGAATTGGACGAGTAAAAATGAGGAAACTTGTGGGTTGAGATAAAGACAATTTAATAGGTAAAGCAAAAGCCGCACACACAAACAAAGCAAAGCAAGGAATTCATACAACACTTGCAATCAGCAGGCAGGTGTTCAGCCATCTCCAGGAAAGCAGGGCTCCATCATGTATAAGTCACTTAGGAAGACAAACGTCATCACTCCAAATATCCCCCCCCTTCCTTCTTCTTCCTCCAGCTTTATATGCTGAGCATGACATCATACGGTATGGAATATCCCTTTGGTCAGTTGGGGTCAGCTGTCCCAGCTGTGTCTCCTCCCAGCTTCTTGTGCCCCCCCAGCCTGCTCGCTGGTGGGGTGCGGTGAGGGGCAGAACAGGCCTTGACTGTGTGTGAGCACTGCTCAGCAATAACGAAAACATCCCTGTGCTATTAACAGTGTTTTCAGCAGAAATTCAAAACACAGCCCCATCCTAGCTATTGTGTAGAAACTTAACTCTATCCCAGCCAAAATCAGCACAACGGTCTAGGTTTAAGGGCAGCAAAATTATGTTTGTTCTTATCAGGAGAGAGGCTGTGTTGTCTAATGGTTGAGGCAGGACACTGGGAGTCCGTCCTCCCAGGTTCTCCATGGCTCTTGCCTTTTATTTGCCATGGGAAGGCCATTTTGGCACTGACTTTGCAAATCCTTGAGCAAGGTAGCAAGAAGAGACTGTCAGGTGGGTAAGGCATGGGGGATGCAAGGGTGAGCTGGCTGGGGGAGTCCTCGTGCAATGGAACACGTTAGATTGATGCTGGCGCCTATGACGGTCCCCACTATCATTGTAGCAAAGGTCTTTTACCTTGTATTTTTTGTTATAGGTAAATCTATATATAAATTCCATTAACTTGGCAGGCTGTGTAACTACAGCTCTGCTCTACCTCTCTGAGCAAGGTATAGTGACTGGCAGAAAATAACAGTTTTTTGTGAGGAAAGTACTGATTTTTACCTATTTTTTCATTGCTTCTCTGAATGGGCACTGCAGACTGTAACTGAAGCACATGAAACACTCGGTCTCTCCGAGTGTCACGTTTCACCTGCCCTGCTAGGTACAGAGTGAACAGCTTCACCCGCCTCCGGACCGGCCACCAGCAACCGAGACGGCCACCAGCAGCGCTAGGAAGCCAACATGCTGAAGTCAACACGGGAAGTGGCTTGTAAGGCTGAAGAGGAATTGTCACCTGTGCAAGTTGCCCACCAAGGGCAGTGTCAAACAGAGACAAATAAAAGTTCACCATTGCTCTAGAAACAGTGCTATTAAAACAGAGATAATGGCATTTCATTTAGGGTAATGCATTTTTTTATTAAGGTTTCAAGGACTTATCAAATGATAAATACTACTTCGGGTTATGTGGTGTGGCATAAACATTTCACCTCAAAGGGAACAGTATTATCAGTCGTACTAACAACACATAGTTGAACCCACAGTGGATACATGGATGGCTCCATATCACACGAGACCTCCTTCTTGATTCTGGGCATATCTACCGTGAGAGAGATTGAGAGAGTGCTGCTGCTGCTGTAAAACGGCGGTTTAGAGGATCCCACCTACCTCAGAAGCCACTGCTCCAGCTGGGTCTGAGGGCTCCCAGAAGTCAGGCAGAAGCCCAAAGTCCTCAAATTACAGCCAGATACAATTACCAGCTGGAAAAATGGAATATGCCAAGAATATATAGAGGTGTGGAAGCTACTAAAACAGGGGGAAAAGGTTCAAAATGGAAAAAAGTTCTCTTTCTGAAAAACAAACCAAACCAAACCAAACCAAAAGAGGTAAGAGGTTTTCATTTGAAAGACTTCAGCTGGTTCTGCATGCTGCAAACATCTCCCAGCTTCCTGAGGGCCCCATATGTGGCCTGCAGCAGATTTGCTGTTTCTGGTCCAGTCAAGCTCCTAACGAGTCAGGCTGAAATCTGCTTAAAATTTCCCTTTTCTCATTTCCTATGACTCTACAAGAGTCTGCTCTCCACAAGATAGAAGAGAATATCTTAATTCCAGTCTCTCTTTTCCTGCCTACCCCCAGCATGCTCTGCTCAAATTGATGTGAACATTGGGGGAGGTAGCAAGAGAAGAGAATTTCCTTCAGTATCTGTAATCCATCTCCTTTTTAGCCAAGTGAAACACAAATGGTAATCCCTTACATTTAATTTATAAAACGGGTTTCCACAGCTATGGAAAGCTGAAGTTGCTATTGTCGTTGCTTTTCAGCTGATTTCCACTAGGTCTGCAGTCTCTCCCTGCTGACATGACACCATAAAATAAATGTGTAATTTGATGGCAGTGAGGCTAGTCATGGATAAGAACTTCCTCCCAATGCTATGATTTCTTTGCCTTTGTGTTCCTAATGTCTATTTGCCACTTTTTTATTCAGTGCCATGTTCTGTGGCAACCATCCTTAGTTTTCTGCCTATTATCACTCCTAAACTTCTTTTATCTCTCTTGGCTTCTTTCCATTAAATATTACTAGCACTGGAATATTTTTTCTTTCAGATCTTGCATTTTTTCTACTTGAATCTAATTTTGTTGTGGTTTTAATATTTGGCTTGACAGAAACCCAATTTCCTCTGTTCACAGGATGAAATCGGTTTTCTTTTATTGATAACTCAGTTCTTTCCTACTATCAAATAACCATTACACATTCTTGTTTGGTACAACTGCTCAATCACTTTGCATTGGCAATAACTAACAGTGAAAATGTAATGGTAAAAAAAGTGGAAAAATACTGG
The DNA here is from genome assembly GCF_000687285.1 of Phaethon lepturus. Lineage (NCBI taxonomy): Eukaryota > Metazoa > Chordata > Aves > Phaethontiformes > Phaethontidae > Phaethon > Phaethon lepturus. The sequence goes on along the minus strand of NW_010554223.1, from coordinate 3,972 downwards.
TTAAAAAGTGCCTTTTCCAAGCAATTTTCAAAAAATATTATTTTTTACATTTCAACCTAAACTTCACATTAATTAAGACGTGCTAAAGGGAAAACTCAAATGTGTAATGTTTTAGTTACTTTAGTTTTTAAGAATGTGTTTTTTTAATACAAACGGTTCTATCCATAAACCATTATTTGTCAACAACTTGAAGTTTTCACGGGGCAGAAGAACAAACTTCAGCTTATAAACACAGTTTTCTGTACACAAGTATACATACTTGTGTATACTTGTGTGTGTGTGTATACATACACCTATACATATACACACACATATATTTATTCTGGGAATAGTTTTTTGAGCATCTGTTATAGTGCAGCCGGGCCAATTACTCTTCATCTCTGCCTGGGTGGAGAGGGTCTGTGCGCTCTGTTTTTCCAGCGGCCGTGCCAGTTAACGTGCAGGATTCCTCTGCGTTTCTCCTGCCTCTGTTTGGTTTTTATCAAGCTGAACAACAATTGTATTCAGCTGCTGGTTTGCATGTAAAATAATCTTTGCACGGATGACTGCAGGTCAGACTTTTCCTTTCGCCGTAATTTCAACGTTACGTGGTAAGCGTGCCTTTCAGCACCCCGGTGCGTTCTGCTCTCTGAAACACTTTCCACTCGCCCGGGGTGGAGGAGGCGAGCCCTGCTGTCATTCTAGGATGTCACTAATGCATCTCGCTCTGCGACCAGCCTCTGGTTTTTGATCCTGCTGGATCTGCCACGGCCATTATCAGGTGAGGACGGGCACTCCTGTTCCGGCAGTAGGTGCTCAGCAGCCGTAGGCATCATCCCAGGCCCCATCCTGGAGGAGGTGGGGTTTGTACAGTCTCACAAGCAATGGCAAGGCAGTCACAGATCTAGGTATTTTGGGGTGGGTGGGGAGAACGCAGCAATTGGCATTTGTAGGAGGTGATGGGGAATGCTTGGGACAGCAAGGATTGGGACATGGGGAATGCTTGGGACAGGCTGCAGGATGCTGTATGTTCTTGGCACGGTGGATACCCAGCTGCGTAGCAATGACATGGGAATCGCATGGCATACCCTGAGATGGATTTCTGACATGGCTGTAACTGGGAAAGCGCAGGCTGGAAGGTCTTCTTCACAGCCGCATGCACCCAGAGGACTGCACAAGAGGACTGCCCATGTTCACTCCTGCGCATGGATCGGTAGGACCTGCCAGAGTGAAGTGGCTCATGTGCACGAGCACAACTGGGTCTCGCCAGCTGCAGAGCAGGGCAGATGTATTTCACCGATGGTTTGTCTTCTGCTCCTTCACGTTCTTCCTCTGCTCCTCCTCCTTCTGTGGCAGGGGAAAGCCTTAGTCCCTTGGGGCAGCAGCAAGCTGCTTTTTTGCACAGCTCACACTCCGGATCCTTAGGGCACTTAGGATCTCTAGGCGCCATTGTAAAATCACTGAAAAAGCAGATCTTTCTGGTTAGTCCAAAGCTCATTCTAAAAAGACGGAGTACAAACAGAAGACGAGCAATGTGGCAAAGGAAAGTAGGTATTTTCAGGTGGGGAACCATTTCTCAGTGGCTCCTGTGCCCACAGCAGCTCCGGCGCTGGCTGAGGGAAAGTTGGAGTTTGCCGTTGCCACCTCAGCTTACTTTACAGGATGACTGAACTTGGAATCCAAGCCCAAGGTTGGAGCATAGCACGTGCCAGGGCGCTGCCCGCTCCACAGCAGGGGAGTAGCCAGCGGTGGAGCCAGAGAACTGAAGTGTGGGAAGAACAGCAAAGTTCAGTGAAAAATGTGTAGAGCAGTGGAAACCTCTTAATTCCTTTATTTGCATGACTAATCAGCTGGGCTTTCTCCTTGCTCCCCACACAGTGAAGTTTATACTATTTATTTTGCACATCACTGCATTTAAATTCAAGTGCCGGAGAGGGGAATATGGGCACTTTCATTTGTTCAGCATATTTATAAAAGGCACAGAAATGAACATGTGGCATCAGATGAACACCTGGCAATCAAAGCAGGGAGAGCCAGCTGTTGCCTTTGTAATCGGAATTACAAATTCACACCATCCATCCTCCTCCTACCATACCCGCACCGCTCATGAAAGCAGAGGAGTTAGCTCTGTGTGCATATGCTTGAGAAGAATCAGTCAAAGACAACGCTTGCGCTATCTGCTAAAAAAAGAAACTTTCCTTGCCTTTTCCTATAAGAAGCGGTGGTTTTTAAACCAGCTGTGCCTGCAACTCCCAGTTGCTACAGAATTCTGTCTGTGCCGGGCCAGTCTTTTCTGCAGGGCATGCAACTTTCAACAACTTTGCAGTTTCCAAGTTGAACCCACTTCATTCCTGGCTCCCCTCCAGCTGATCCATGCAGTATCCCTCATGCTTGAGTTCATAGGTCTCTCTTCTCCTCTGGCTTGTTTAGCTGCTGAGTTATTGAAGACCGTGGGTAATAAAAGATGCTTGTGTTACCCTCCCTTGCACAGCCTGTACTTGAAGGCATTGGTCAGGAATCCCATACATTAAAAAAAATAGGGAAGCAGAGGACCAAAGGCATCTTGAACATACGTACTGTACCTAAATGAAAATAAAGAGTCAGAGCCACCACTTGAGAACGTGTGAGTCAATAAACTTTTATAAAAGAAGCCCATAAAGCTGCCATGGAATTTTAACCACTGCATGCATCTAGGGTGAGTGCAATTCATTGGTGCTGGAGGAGGACCCTGAATAGTGTTCCTTTTATCTCCCATGCTGGGATCCTTTATTTAAAACATATGGAGGAGGCTAAAGTTTGTTCTGAGTGACTGCAGTGAAAATAAAAATTTTTAAAAATGCTCACATGCACCCGCATGCACACCTGAACAGATGTGAAGACGTCAAGATGGACTGACAGACAGGGTTGTGCTCGCAGTAAAGCACATCTCCAGCGGCGGAGGGCAGAGGGGTCCGGCTTCTCTGGTGGCAGCTGATAGACACGAGCACTTGAGCAGTTCACAGCCTCCCTGTTGTCCCCGTCATAAGATTTGTAGGTGGCTCTCAGCCAGCCACCGGGCTGACGGGTCAGGGGTCGTGACCTCTTGATTTACCAAAGTATGATCAACTCACACAAATTATCGGTGTCAGAGAGCCCTGACAGCTCCAATATGATGAGCGATGAGAGCAATTGTTCGTGACATGTGAAAGCAGTGGGAGAGCGCTGCTCGGCGCGGCGGGAGCAGGGCTGCCGGCGGGGCTGCAGGAGAGCGGGGGGCAGCCGTGGTCCCCTCGCCCACCCCAGAGACCAGTCTCCTCTGGCTGGGGCCAAACCAAACCTCAGGGTCCCACTGGGCAAAAGCATCTTCTCAGCGCAGGCGGAGGCAGAAGGAAGAAAGAGAGGTTAGAAAGTGTTTCCAGGCATGGCTTGGTTGTTTTTTTCTCTCACCGCTGTTGCACTCAGTGCAAAGAGATGTTGAGGGATGGGGTCTTTAAATCTGATGGGAAGCGGTAGGGGATTTAGGTCTAGGAAAACCCTGGAGCTGGTAGTGTCTGTGTGGTTTAATCAAATGGATGTACCAGCTTCTTCAACTTATCTTTGGGGGCCATTGTCAGAATCCTTTTTTTTTTTTCCCTCCTTTTTTCCCAGCTTCATTCATGTAGGAAAAATTTTGCCTGGGGTGGGATGGGAAAATTATAGCTGCTGGGCATTTTGTCTTGATCCATCAATTCCCCTTAATCGACCGTGCTATTCAGATGGGGGCAGAGGATAGGAGAGGCAGTTGAAAGGATGTGGGCACTGCTGAGGGGTTAGGGCAGGGTGGCAAGTGCGTCCGCGCGTATGTGCACCCGCACGTGTCTGCAGGGAGGAGGAAGAGAGCCCACACGCCAGGGACACCTCGGCAGGATTAGTCTCTGAGAAAAATCGGGGGTTTTAAGAAGCTGTGGTATTCTTGCAGAAAATGCTCTTGCAGTGAGCGTGCCCACTGCCTGCGCGGCCGGGCAGCACCCCCCT
>NW_010554222.1:0-33140 GCF_000687285.1 Phaethon lepturus | reverse complement strand
CGGGGCGGAAGCCTGGGATGCCAGGTACCGAGTGACGCCACGGGAGGTTTCACAGGAGTGGGCTGAACGCGCGGCTGAGGCGCCTCTGTATCGTTACCCAGGGGATCCTGGTCAGATAGTTCTCGCCTCTTGTTGCGGTCTGTATGGGGAAGTTTTCTGTTACTCTCATTACTTCCTTAGGTCTTGCGAAGGTGACTTTTTTTTTTTTAATGGAGGTTTTGTGAACAATTTTCTAAAAAGGGATCTAGTGGGCAACATCACCGAGGAAAATTTGGTCCCTCAACTAGCAATGGACAGGTATTTTCACCTAACAAGGTTTTTTTTGGGCTTTTTTAGGGAGTTGTTTTTGTTGTGGTTTGTTTTTTTTTTTTACACTAGCAATATGGCCTTTTCTTGTAAGTAGCTTTGCTGCTAAATAGCTTTTATCAAATCCTTGCTAGTCTCACCAGCCTTTTACTTTCCCAGATTTTTTCCAGTACCAAATAGTTTGGGGTTTTCTCCTTTGCTGCCATTCCCTCCTCCTTCTCACATTTTCCCCATTCCCGTGTGATAAAACGGACGATAAGTAGAAGCCCTCCTGAGATTGAGATGGGGCGGGGGGGGAATAAGTCAGAAAACTGAAAAGTATAATCAAAACCCAAATAATTAGGATCTGGACTCTTTTGCTTTTAAGTAGTTTGAATTACTTTCATGTATAACTTTGGTCACTAGAGTCAGATCACTGCAGAGCCGTTGCAGTTTGGGTCTAAATCAGGAAATAAAGATACTGGTCAGATAACCAGGTTACTCGGTCTCTCGACGAGAGGAGAGCTGAAGGCAAGGGGGTCAGCACATCCATTTGACCAGTTAAGTGGTTTGCTGTGAAACATTTACATTGAAGAAGGTCTTTAATTCATGGTGACGGGTGCAATGTGAAATCTATTTTGTTTCTTACCACGTATTTTATGGAACTGGAAAAATAAACTAGATGTTATAAACAAACCGAAAAATGTTTTCGTAAACATGACAGAATCTCTGCTCCTGGTTCACTTTCCTCACTGATACTGCCAAGGGTTTGCTGTGAGGTTTATCAGGAGATCATCAGGTACTTTTAGATGCTGACAGTGACTATTGTAAAACCATCAGTTCTAACATCATTCTGACAGAGTTGCTTCTTTGCAAGTGGTAGAATTTCTTTGGTTGATTTCTGACCTATTTTCCTCTGAAAACCTGTGCTCTTGCAATGCTGTGGGCTTTGCTATACTGCAGTATCGCTTAATACAGCTTGAGGTATCATTTAATGAGTATGAAAAAGGACTTGCATGAAATGGAGACACATTCACGCCTCAGAATTCCACTGAGAGTCTTGCATGGGCTTGTTCAAATTCTCGCAGTGTGAGAGGATATGATGTCTTTAAGATCAGTAATGGCAGGAAGAAGAAGAAAAATTAAGTAGAAATATATATTAAAAAAATCAGTGTTTCTCAAGAGAGCCTTGAGGATTTTCCACTGAGTTATCAGACAACAGTCTTAGAAGAACAGAGAAAGTATCCTTCGCAAAGTCATGGTGGATCAATACCTTTAACACCGTTGTGTGCATCTGAATCTTTATCTCAAAAAAAGCTGCTGTTGTTTAAGGCTGGAACCCATGAGAATAATTTCTCCTGTTTTTTATATTCTTTCCTGAATCATCTCTTACAGCAGTTGAGCTTCTTGACTAAGTCGACTGTGTCTGACGTGGTGTGGCCATTCTTGTGTTTTAACTCATGCTCTCTTAATGTACATGGAATCTGAAATGGAGGGAGTGGAGCCGTGTCGGAGATGAATGTCAATCTTTCAGTGAAATCACTTGTGGTGGTACGTAGGGCACGCAGCTTTCAGAGAAAAATCTCTGGAGAAGTTCCACAACTGTGATGCCGGGCCAGGCTCAGAGGCACTGAGGCCGGGGCAGGCTTCTGTTGGGCTGGGTCTCAGTCCCGTGCCATTCATTTGCATCTTTCTTGACCCAGAATATTTAGCAGCTTAAAAATAATTGTTACAAATAAAAGAAAGTTTCTCTTAAAGCAATACGTACGCTTTGACCCTTTCTTTGACTGCAGTTACTTTAACTTTGATTCAATTCTACTGGAACTGCCACTTGAGTCTTTGGCTTTTGATTTAATAGACCCCTGTCAAAACCTGCATAAAACTGATTTAAAATAACCATAGAAACAGACAGTGTATTTTCTTAATCTTTCAGATTGATGTTTTGTTTCTCTGAGATCTTTGTAAAAAATCAGTAGAGGGACTTGAAGTGCTCCATTTAAATAAAACAAAATCTAAAATAGAAGAGGAGAAAAAAACAAACCCAGATTGCTGTGCACGGAAGGTATGATTTTATGCATTACAGTTTAGCTAAGACCCGTTCAAGGAGAAACTTCGACAGCTTGCCAGGGGCAGTCTCCATAAGCTGTGGCTGCTGTTAGAGCCTGCTGTAACTATTCTGCTGTTCTACAACTTGGCACCACCCATGTAAAATGCTTAGATAAAAAATAAATATTTCTTTTCTCTCCCTTCAGAGGTAATCATGTTAATATCAAGAAAAACAAACAATCTAATCAGTGGTGAGGACTCATTAGTAAATAGTTATCTCATCCATTTCATTCATAAAGCTGCATCAGCCAGGTGTTTGGAAACCAAACAGGCTTCACTTTTTAACAGCGAATCTGCTAAGCTGCAGTGGGTCTGTCTTTATGGCACATCTGTGTGTTTGCTAGAGTAAAGTGATTGTCTTTGGCGCTTTGAGCAGATGGTTTGAGTTTTCCAGTTTTACCAAGAACTATATTTGTAACTAATGCAATATCTGTAATATAATTTCATGTTATTGTTAGTTTTTTTAATGAACTTTTTATAAAGAAGTTTCTCAAAGCTGGGACTGACCTTTCTGAATCATCATGGCGCTGGACTAATGGTTGGACTTGATGATCTTGAAGGTCCTTTCCAACCTAGTGATTCTATGATATCTACAGAAGTTTCTATATCTGAAAACTATGGCAAATATTTTTACATCTATTTATAAGCCATAGTTTTACCATATTTTACGGCTTAGACTTCTGTTTCTCCTGAGTTCTCCTTCCAAGTGTTACACAGATAATCTCCTGGCAATATACTTCACATACTGTAAAAGTAATAGCATTGATGATTTCTCTTTAGAAGTTACCTCACTTAAGATAATTCAGAGAATATGGTACCTGTGCTTGAGGAAGTGGGATGGAAGCTTTTATCTTAATCACTGTTTTCTATTTATTGTCATTAATTCTGAAGTTTTTTTAGCTGCTCTTGCCCATTCCATTCATTCATCTCCCTCGAAATATTTCGTATGTTTAACATGTTCTTAAAATACATCATGTTCAGTGGCCAAAAGATAGAAACTTACCCATTTTATCCAGCACCTGAGCCTCATGACATGAGTGTCTGCCTGTATGAGCACAGAAATTTTGGTCCTGGCTGCCTCTGGATTTGACCGAAGGAGAATCTGGTTCCAGAAGAGTGCCTGCTGCAAGGGCGAGCCACGTGCTACACTTTTCATCAGAATACCTGTGGCTTATATTCAGCTTTGCCAAGAAGCACTGTGTGAATGTAGATACAGAAATTGTCACCAGCTAATTTCCTCTGTTCAGGCCTGCCTCTCAGTCTGTGTCTTCCTCACAACCTTGTTCATATTGGCACCTCGAGGAGTTACTCCAAGAAGCAATAGTCCTTCAGTCACAATAGTGAAGAATGCGTTGTTTGATTTACTTTTTAAAATTTATTTTTCCCCCGTGTCATCATGCAGGCTGTTCGCTCTCAAACTAGGAGTGCTGTATTATGAGAGGTCTAGGTGCCTAGCTGCTATAAATAAGCATTTTTTCCTTGGCTTGAAAAAAGCTCAGCAGCACTCTGTTTTTAAATATCCCTGTAATTCGGGGGGGACAAATTTAGGTGGCTGCATTTACGTGTGAAACAGTGCTACCTCAGTTCTCCAAGGGTAGATTTTGGTTGTGAGTGGCTGCCCAAAGAAATACATAGCTGACAAGAGGCAGATTCCCAGCAGATATCAGTTATCTCAGTCTCATTCACTTGAGTGGAGCTGCCAGTTTACGGCAGGATTTGCTGCAGGATGCTGGCAGAGAAATAGGGGATATCAGCAAAGACATTAGTCACTTGTTGCACAGCAGTTTGTTTGGCATGTGGCCATTTGCTACAAATTGCCCTCAAAAGCTTTACATCTTCTTGGCGCACTGAGCTATTTAGTATGTTAAACTTGATGCACGTCAGTGTCCTAACAGAATTCCTTATGCAGGCAATGTGTAATGTTCTAGCTGCCAGTGCGCGTGTTTGTAGGTACATACACGTGTATATAAAATTAGGAGTCAAGGGCCAAACGAAGACATGGGGTTCTAGTGTTAAAATGTCAAGGTTTCAGAGTTTTCTTTGCAGCCATAGAGGGGTTTTGAAGCCAAGAAGCCATGCAGGGCTAGAAGCTTCTTCAGGAAAGGCACAAAGAGGGAGAAAGAGATTAGTTTCTCCTGTTTCCAGGTTTCTGCTCTATCACCAATGTCCATCAGATGTCATATCAAAAGTGTTTTCACAGTCATGTAAATTGAGCATCAGATTTTGCTTCTTACTTTTTTTGCTTTTTACTTCAAAAATTCTGATTTCACATTCTCTTTAACTGTATGGGTCTCCTTACCTGTAATCACTCAGGGCTTTTGATTTCAAAAAGTTGCCAGGTAGGAAATTCCGGATTGAACCTCTCATTAGCTGTGGGTACTATGGACTCAGAAAAAGATCATGAGAAAAACAAACACCAGTTCTCAGTCCTCTTTCATCTGAGAAAGTTCAGGTCCTGCTGGCAATCTGCATATTAGCTAATCTTGCTCTTGGGACAACTTGTTCTCATCTTTGATATTATTGGGTTTCAGAGAACTGTTTCTTCGTCCATGCCAGAGTATCCTCCACTTTACCTGTGTTTACAAGAGAAAATACATTTCCAATTTCCCTTTCTCATCAGGCATCGGCAGGAGTTTCCATCCAGCTTCAGCAGAACAGACACCCTGGGAAGATCTAATCTCAACTCCTTTTCTTTACAGAATTTGCCGTAGTTGGTCATACAGGGAGAGTCAGATTTCCTGGGGAAAAAAGGGCAATATCATATTCTTGTGTTTCTCCACTAGGTTTTCTCTGTATGGTAAGTGCTCCCCGCTGTATAGCAGAGAGCGGCTGCACAACCCTCTCAACCACATAACGGTTATATCCAGCCTTGTAAATGAAGCATATAAAGCTCTTCCCAACGTCTTTGTTTGCAAGCTTTCGCTGGAGGGGTTTCTCTGTTGTCTCTCTGTTCTTAGCATTCTCTATGTCAGAAATTTCTAATCCTTTTCATATTTTGCAACTTCTATATGCATGTATTTTCGCATACCTGTCCACGCTTTTCTTTCGAGCTGTGATGCAGAAACTTTAAAAAGATCAGAAAAGATTACTTAGACACTTTGGAGACTCCAACACCCCAACCATATGATGTTCACAAGGCTTTTTGTGCAGAGAATTGGGGTTTTCTGGATTTTAAAAATATTTGAAAATACTATCTGGTTAACTTTTCCATTAGAAAAACTAACAGAAAAAATCATCAGAAAAAACAACGTTTGCATCTTTTTTAATAAGGAAACCAAGTTTTTCTATTTACAATCTTTGACAAAACTGATATTTTAGTTCATAAAATAGCAAAACAAATCTTTTTTTGAGGAGCTACAACAGCAAATTTGGGAAAGTAAGGTTTCCAGAGCAGGAATCTGACATGATCATAAAAACAAATGTCAAAAGGGTCATGACATGCACAAGAACTCTTAAAATATACTGAAAAGCCCGTTAGTAAGTCAGATGCATACTCAGATAACCCCACTGAGTCTAGGCCTCTTCTTTATTCCTCTTGAAATCTAGAGAACTTTGCGTAAGGAGGTTTTGGAAGATACCTTTCTGTTTGCTTCATCCCACAAAGTCGTGACATTACGTGTGTCCCCTGACCCCCCTGCTTATGCCCTCTGTCCCCAGCCATAATCTCGCACTTGTGCCTTTATGAGCTTTCCAGGATATTTGTGTGCTTTACCTTGCTTTTAGACTGCAGCAATGTTCTCCGCTGCCAAACTGCTGATTTACTTTATTTCTGAGTTTAATGTGGCCCAGTTTTGCACCATGAAACACAAACATTGCAGGAAACGTAATTGAAAACATGAATGTATAAACTTGGAAGAAAACACAAAATGGACTTTACAGAGATAGCTGAAAATAGCCATGGCCATATGGATTTCATTGGGTATGTGCAATATGCTGATACCATATTTCTTGGTAGCAATTACCTGCTCTCTATTTTGAAGTCCTCTAATTCTTGTTTTGCATTTAGCATCTCAGAGCCATTCAGGAGAAACACACTTTAAGCATCATTGCTACACAAATTTGTAAACTGGGTATAAACGTTTTATAAACAACATGCCTGGTCTTATTTTTGTGGTGGTGGCTTGTTTGTTTGTGGAATTTTTGTGTGTGTGGTTTTTTTTCTTTTTTTAAATGAAAACAGTACTTCATAGCTGCTAGCTTACTGGGTCAGAAGTTAATAGTGTCTCTGCCTAGCAATGAGGTTGGGTTATTGCTGACTGTCTCGCCATGAGTTAGGCTACTGTGGATTTTTTTTTCATTTCTAGTGGTTGTTATAAATGCTATATCGTCATTGTGAATCTTACCTTGTATCGTGAAGTGTAGTTGGTGTATCATGAACCTCTGTTTTCTCATGGAATGTCAGCTATGCGTAACTTGAAAGAATAATTTGGACATCATATTTAAGGAACAGTGTTTTTAGGATGATAGTTCCTCAGCTGGCTTTGCATTTGAACTTCCTGGATTCATAGGGAAAAAATGGAAAATGTTGTCCTATATGCTTGTAATACTATTTTAAAAGAAACTTCAGGGAGGTAGCCTCAGTGATCTGCTGCTGCCTGAACTAAAGCTGCAAGAAGAGGAACTTCAAGAAACACGGTGAGATTTCAGCTGTGACTTTCTTTGATGCTGTCATGAGAGGGGAGATAGCATAATCAATGTATCTGCAAGTCCAAGTGAAGTATCTGTCTAAAGCACCCATTTCCAGAAAGCATTCAAGGTGTAAGGTAGGTGATCATCGCACATAATACGAGAAATGTTGAAAGATTTATTAGCGTCCTCATAAAGTCATGACGGCTGTTAAGTGATACAGGCTGCTAGCTCCATGTCAGCAGCACCCTTTTTTTTACAGGCTGTTGTTTTCTGCATCTATCAGAGTGGTCCCCTTGGTTTTCTCTGTGGCATGTTCTACAAGTCATACTTTGGCAAGGGACCTTGGAGAATTGTTTTCTTTACAGGCAATAGTACTTGGCATTGATAGGGCTCATTAGAGAATCATACAGATCTTCAGTAATAAACTGAGCCTCATAACATCCCTTTGGAGCAAGTAAGTGTCACCATTCCCATTTTTTTCAAATATGAAATTTGACATTTTAGTGTACCTTATGGGATGTTCTGTTTAGCCTTCATATTCTGAACTTAAACTCATGGCTGAGTGGAATCCTTGTGTCCTTCACATGGTAAAATTGTCATGTGGTGCTTATTGCTCATGCTGCTTTCCACAAAGTCAGGGGCAGCGTGAGATGGCCTTGGCTGCCTGGAATTGACTCCAAGGGATCTTTTCTGAATGAGACTTGAGGCTCATCCTCTCCGTCACTCCCTGGTCAGCTGTCAGAAATATGTTCATTAGTTCCAGTCTCACTTTCCCCATCAATGTGGAGTTGAGTTTCTCGACATAGAGTGCCCGGTGGAGATTGGTGAAGCCAGCTGGAGCAGGGACTTTACAGCTGGGTAAGCCTAAATGGATTTGTACCAAAGCTCATGAGACACGTAACATTGGTACATCTCTGTGTGATTCCAGGGAGAAACGCTGGATGTGAGATCTTGAGTGCATAGAAACTTAGAAGACTCAGCCTCATATTTACAGACACTAGGGAAATTAGAAACCTGAGCTGTAAGGGTCAAATGTCTTTGTACTCCTGGCTCACTAATGCAAATCCCTAGGCAGGTAAACATGATTAAGAGCCATGCTGTTTTGTTTCTGTTCAGGAAGCTGGACGAGTGAAGGTGGGGAAGGATTCCCACAACTAATCCAGACCTGAGATCACAATCAGAGGTGGCTCTTACAGGACAAGAACATAAAGAAAAACCAAAACAAAAAAACCCAACAGCTGGTCTCTTTACTGAGCATTACCTGTAGATGATGGGGATACATGAACAATCTCTTTTCTCATAAATGATAAATTATGATGACATGAATAGGACAAATTGGCTGTGCTCCATCACTATCCCAGAAAGCAGTAACTGTTTAATCGTATCTGGGAGGGATTGTCACAATGACTGCAGACTTAAAGCCCGGGTCTTCTAGAAGAGTTGGGTGCCCACTTGAGAGATGCATTACTGGAGAATGTAAAAGAATAAATGACCAAAACTATGCCAGAGACAAAAAAGCCAAGATGAGAAACTACCATGTATTTTAGTCAAGGGACTTGTAAAAACATGCATTAGTGTTAAACTGCCAGCTAGAAGGATAGAGTCAGTTACTGTCTCGATTAAATTACGCTGTGCCAGAGCCCTAGCTGGCATGAAATGGCACAGTTCTTTAATTTTACTGGAGCTTCAGTAATTTGCAACAGGTTAGGATCTGACTTCTTACCAAGTTATTACTTTGGAAAACGCCCATTGAGATCTAGCAGGTTAAAGACAACTGTATTCTCTATCTATAGCATTTACTATAGACTCAAGATTGAAGAATGTTATCTTGGCTTTAAACAGTGGCACTAGCATTATAAGGAAGTGTTTTGGGATTTCTTTTATCTAGCTGGAATGTTCCATTTTTTTTTTTAGTATTTCTAAAGGACAATATGAAAAACTGCATGTGTCACAGAAGCAATTATCTTTGAACTCAATGTTCTTTCTGCTCAGCTTCCCCCCCCCTTTTTTTTTTCTTCTCACTATATTTCACAACATTATACCCAAACTATTTAAACATCAGGTGTTTGTAGAAAGAGAAATACAGTGTGCATATAGCCACTAAGGCTGAAGCACGTCCTTTTAATACTGAAAGGAAAAGGTGTTCCTGTAACTTGGTAGTTATTCAAAAGAAATGGAAGGGCTTCTAACACGGAGAATGGTCTAGTCTGTTGAAAAAAGATCTAAGGGCTAATTTTTGTTTCATTTCTAAAAAGAGTTCATGATAATGAGGCTGACATTTGCCAGTTGTTCTTCTCTATTTTTTACTCAGAAGGAATCCTAACTAGCCTTATGGCTATAGTTATGGATAAGGTCATTTCTGCTTCATTCTTTTTTTGCTCTGTTACTTCACGCTGGATTTGAAATGGAGTTTGTTTTGTTTTAACAGTTGCTACTCGTTGCTTCCAAAAGTGACTGCCATCTTGCAACCCAAGGGCTTTCACTTCCTTTCAAGCTGTGTGTGTGTTTTGTGAGCATGGGAGCAGGAGGGTGAGGAAAAAACCCTAATTGTATGGGGCAAATTATGCTTAAAAATAGGGTAAAACTTACACAGTGTAGTGACGTGCTCCACACATAAATAATGGTGTCACAGGTTGGCTATATTTCCTGACGAAGAAGGGTAGTCTAATGCTGACTATATGTTCTTTATTCTGATCCCGACAGTGGCAGCTCAGCCCCTCCCAGGACAGGGGCCTGTGGTCCACAGCACTCTTGCGCGCGCAGTTAGCGTTGGGTTTGGCGAGAGAACTTTGGTATATGTGCCGTACGTCTGCAGCGTGACGCAAGTGAAACGTGGGTACTTGGGTGCATAGGGAAAGTAGAGCATTTTCCTGCTTTTGGCCTGAAAAATTTGCGATTCCGTTCTTTATAGTTTAGTTGAGGGTATTGGCAGTGCACCCATCTGTCCAATGGCTAGCAAAATTAAGCAGATGTGTATTTTTTCTTTATTTGCTGGATGATGCTTCAGAGAGGACATAAAGGACTGAAGACACTACTCTGATATCCCTTTGTTCCACCACTTTTCAAACTTGAATTAATATGCACTAACACTAAACAACAGAGATTTGGTAAATGGTTGTGTGTGAATAAATTATGATCAGATATGTTTAATTATGAATGTGCATGTGTATGTAAGAGAACAGAAGACATCTAAAGGAAATACGATATGCTCAAGGGATATGAAATAAGAAAGACATTCCTTAGTGCTAAAAGCCATAAGCTGTCAGGCATTTCAGTGATTTGTCACCTCTGCATTAGCCACTGACTCGAAGTATTAATGATAAAAGCAGGTAATTACAGTGCCATCCTCTAACAAAGAAGCTGTTATAGCTGGGTAAATAACAGACCCCATAAAATTGTCTTAAAGTTGTGTTTGCACAGCAGACAGCATTCAGTAAGCTGTTCGCTCTGGAGATATTTGTGAAAGGGAACTTTTTCTTTTGTGTGTTTTATGTCGTAATATCAGAGGAAGAAACAAAGGGTAAAAAAACAGATCGTGTGACATGTTTTAAAGTGTCTACTGCGGAGGGATAAAGGCAAAATGGCCTTCTCAAAGAAAGTGTATGGGGTTGCTAAAAAGCTTGCAGTAGTAAAGCTTCATTTTCTGCCAGTGAAGTGTAGTAGTGCATTTTTATAGTCACTGTGACATTCTCTAGACTTCATTCCTTTTTCTTTTCCTGGCAGCAACAAAGTACTGGCTGCTGCGTGACACAGGAATAGGAAGCGTGCTAGTGTGAACATCCTACCGTAGCTGTTCCTATGGCCACAGCCACCTCTAGACAAGGTTGTCAGTAAGGCCAAAGACAAACCTAGTTGGTAAACAGATTTATTTCTTGCTACAGAAGCTGTCCAATTAGAAAACCTGAAACTTACTGCCAAGGAAGCGCTAGTCACCGCGGCTGTGCTGCTTCCTCAAATCTTGGGCTTTTCTCTGCCTTCAAGCTGCACGGTGTCTATCACAAGCACTGTATGATTTCAACAAACAAAACACCACAGAAGGGTAGGCTGTAGGCAAAACTCTGGGGAATGTTCCACGTCTAGCTCGGGACAGACAGCTACCGCTCTCTGCTGCGGGAAGTAACTTTGTCCTGGTCGGGCTGAACGGTGTGATGTGACAGTCCCGACGCACAGCCAGCTTTCCAGTCGACGAGGGAGAAGGTGCGCTTTTTAAAGGACAGGTATTTCCGGCAGTAAATATGGACAGCAAAAAGACAATGAGAACAGAGCAGTTTTCTGACTCTAATTAGTGCTTCATGCTGAGAATATCATGGGCATAAAACATCTTGCAGAATAAAAAATGATCAGGACCACAGCAGTCATTAGTTCAAGTAATAAAAAGGCACTTATGTTTCAAAAACAGGATCTAGAAATATATTTATTTAATGGAGCTTTTTTCTAGAGAAAATGTAGCATTTTCTGCTGTCCTGATGTTTATGTAAGGTAAATATGAAGTATTATCAGTTGAACAGAATTAGTTACCACTGAAAGCTTCTATCTCCTTCAGCTGAAGTCACTTACCGTGAGCAAAGTGACAGACTGATGCACTTGCTTAGATTCCAACTCAATTTAGGGAAAGGGTAGAAATGAGATTGCTCTTGGCCTTGATTAATGTTGAAAATATTGATCAAATAGCTTATCTGCCAAAAATGAAAGGCTTGTGAGCGTTCTTTGAAGATGGAACATGGGTTTATTAGTAAGACACTGAGGGGATGATTCCAGTAAGGTGTTATCAAGGGATTTTTTCCTATGGACACCAGTGTTTGATTGAAAAGGCTTTACTGAAAGAAATATATATTTTTTTAAAGTGTTGTTTTTCTTGTATATACACATATCCATATGTACTTGTCTCTGCGTGTTAGTTGGTAGAGCCCATTCAAGGTCTAGATTGTCAAAGAAATGCTTGTGGCCACCCAGTTCTGAAGTTAACGGTATCTTGATGCAGGCTCTGAGGTAGCCCGTGTTGAACCGCTGCGCCGTCAGGAAGCGGTCACATCCGTTGAGGAGGACTGGAGGGCAGCAGCGCTGCGGCAGCTTTGCCAAAGTGCCATCTGTACGGAGCGGTGAGAGGAGCCAACTTGCGAAGCGTAGCGTGTGCCCGGGCGCTGCTCGTTCGGCAGGCGTTGCAGCTCCGCGTTGCAGCTCCGCCGCCCAGCCGCAGCAACGCGGGGCGGCTGTGCCTCACCCGCCAAACACACCTGCCTCAGCGTCCACTTCGTTATGACAAACACTTCACATGGCTAACTGAAAAAATTGCCCCAAAACATTTTTTTTTTCCTCCCCCATTGCCCGTCTTTGAACAATTCCTTCCATCTTCCCCCCCGTATTGCTGAACTGCTGGTGCCTGTCCTCCTTTGCTGTTTATGCTGTTGCTTCCTGCCGCTTTTCTCCTGCCTTCTCCACTCCCTCCTGCTGACACTACCGTGTATCTGTTTTTATGCTGTGCTGATTCCATTTTCTTTTCTTGTGCTTGTTGGCCTTTACTGCATTAAGCACAACACTGATAGTTTCTTTGCTGACATATGTGGAATGAGATATGGCAATACATTATGGCAATACATTATTTCACTGAAAATTTTCCTCAAAGGATTATCCTTCCTGGGTAAAATGATTGTTTCCTCTGTTTCAGATTAACCACGCTAGGAAGGAAATATTTCATGCTTCATTATTACCATTAATCTTCCAAGGTGCCCCTCAGAATGAAAATCCATTGTTTTGTTTAACAGAGAGGGACACCAATACAAGTTATCTAGTGTAATTATACTTCTAACAGATGTATCTGTCAGGTTGCCCAGTGTTTGGTAACGTAACATCGCTGAATATTACATTGCAATGTAAAACACATTTTCAACAAGGTATGCAGACCTGCGTGTTTTCTGTTAACTCTAATAAAATGTGATGGCACTTAATCTGCCATAGTACACGGAGAAGTATATTTACCTTTCAGGATCGTAGGAGACTCGACTTAGATGCTATGTCAAGAACATCTAAGGTGATGGAATGTGAATGAAGAGCAGGAAAAGGAGGTGCAGTTCTGCACCCTTCGGGGTTGGTAGCAAAGATCCCCTTTTCTGGGGCGATAGGATCAGGATCATCAGTTGCTACCTTTGGTTGTGCTTTCTTGTTGCTATTGTGGGTAATAGTGACCTGCAGTCAGAGAGGCCATGAAAATTTGAGGTGGTAGGAGATGGAATTCTTCATGTTCTTCATGCATCTTGCCCCTTCATGACTTATTGCCTTTGGAAAGCAGCACTTTATGTTCTGCAGCAAAAGAAATATTAATTTGCAGATGCTGCTTGCTCATTTCTTTAGGTACTTAAGTAGTTCTGTAAAAGCTTTGCATGAATTAATATGTAGGATGTGCCAAACTCATATTTCTAGATATGATTTATAATTTCATCCTTTTCCTTTTTCAACCAACAATAGTCAGGTGTAGGGGAACACTGTCAAGTAGCGGAGCTCGGGAGGCAACGAGCCAGTGTGTTTAATTAGCTGTGTGTGCTGTCCGGTGAGGATTGCACAGTCTTGTCAGTCCTACTGTATCTGCTAGGTTTTTGTGTTATTTATTGCCCATAAAGCAAATCAAAGTACTCCTTTGCCACTGGCATAGATGGGGGGGGCTTTGAACGAAGCGCTCTGCCTCTTACATCTTTCCTTGTGACATGTTTTTAGATTCTGAAATGCTTATGCAGGAGTTGTCACTTACACTGAGTTTTTACAGTGCTTAACAACTTTCAAGCCAATCTAAGGATTAATAAATAATAATTATATCCTTCCTTTCTCTTCTGCTCTTTTTCTGTTCCTTTTGCTCCCACATGTACCAATCATGCTCCTACAGTTTCCAAGTCAAATATTAATAGGCTCATACATTCTGGAATTAAGTTTGCCTGTACTTAATTTAGTTTCCTATGTATTAGAGTATAGTTTTTAATTACATGCTACCTCAATACCTCTTCCTTTTCCGTACTCTGCCACATGCCATTAGCAGTCACTGATGTCCCTTCACGCATCACAACGGCCCCTTAGCCTCTGCCCCAGCCAGCTCCCTGCCACTTCCCATTCCTGCCAGGATTTCACTGCTTCCTACCAGCGGAGCGGGCAGGCTGGGGAGCACAAGAGTGATGGGGCCCTGCTCTCATCTTCTGTGTGCTGGCCGCAGCAGTTCTCATACTGGGAAGAGTAGGCAAAATCTTTGAAAAGCTGTGATAAAGCATGTTCAAAGTACACAGAGCTTAATCTCCAGACCCTTTGCAGGCACTCCAAAGCAGAGTTCTAGAGACTCTTAAAAATACAGCTATGAGAACACTTTAAAATGCAGAAAACACATTTTGTCCAAATCTCATTTTGGTAAAAAAGCTAAACAGGTTTTGTTGGAACTTTTCCATGAAGTAGAATTCCAGCAAAACTTTATCCCGGAAAGCTAGTGCTTTTAGAGTTATAAACAAATTAGAATAGTGTTTTATGACTGAAGCTGTCCAATATTCTTAACTATAGGAATCACTATAGTGATATCTATAACAACATTCTTAACTATAGGAATCACTGCTTTTATTAAGAAAGGAAGCTTTGTATTTCTATGCAAACATTTTTTCCAAAGCTTAGTAATTGCAGCCTGTTGGGTTTTACTCTTTGGAATCAGACACTCACACATCTGCAGATTTATCACACTGCTTGAAATGGCTATGATTATTAAAAACCATGAAAAAATTAAACTTGAAAATTATTTTCACAAAGTGGTTAGACTCCTGCTTCCCCTACTCTGCACACTCAGAGTAATGGATTCTGGTGCTGGAGAGGAGAGCTGACTTCTAACAGCTTGTATGAAATACCTGGGTTCATAAGGAACTGTGCATCAGTTTTAAATCTCAGCTGGAAACCAAAATACATATTAGTCGCTTTTGTATCTGATATAAAAGTTTTAAATATTTTTCAAGTATCTTTGCTTTCCTGTATTTTGAAAGCAGGTTACTTTTTCCAAATCTTCTGAGACAGGTTGGCATTAGTTACTGTGAAAAAGGAAAAATCCCTCTGATTACTTATTTTCATTTTGCAATATGTTCAACTCTTCTCTCCAGTAGCGGTCTCACAGCACAAAAGAAAACATGGAGAGCCTTAAGAGGCTTGAATGCAAATAACAATTTCTAATAACGACTACAGGAGTGGTTGTCTTTATTGGAGTTTTAATGGGAGTCAGTGAGGTTAGAATGGAGAATACAAATTAGAATGGGAAATTCAGGGAAGTACATCTTTGAGTCTGTAGGATGTTGTTAGGGAAGATGAGGAATCCTGCATTGTCAGTCAACAGCCCAACATTGGGAAAAGGGAATATTATATCTGCTCTAAGTCTCAAGATGTGGTCCCTTTTCCTTTTTGTAAGCAAAACCCCCCATTGATTTCAGGGAGTTCTGCCTACATAATCAAAGCATATCTCTAGATCAGCCTAGTCAGTGGGCTTCTTCCACTCTGATTTGGCATAAGAGATCTCTGTCGGTGGTTGGGAGTTTAGATGTGAAGTGTCCTGGGAGAAAAGAAAGCTTTAACATGAACCAGATATCTAAAAAGTCATGAAAAAGTACTGTATAAATCTAAACATGAAACCTAGAAGTATTCATAGAAAGACTTGTGACATTCATGTAATGCTCCCTAACAGACTCCAGTGATGCCTTCAACTAGTCTTGCGTCTAGAATGTGGCACTTCCCTTTCCAGGTGCAGGATAAATTTTGCTCCATGGGGGCAGATAGTTCTTCACTTGCCTGGGTGAGGGTGTAGAACAGAGGCTGCAACGTGAGGATGAGCTCATCCATGTGGCGAGCCAACGTGCAAACACGTGGGGTGGGAACTCTGGATTTGCCTACTCCTGAGTTCCCAGGAAAACAGGTAGGGATCACAACTTGGGCTCCCCCGAGGGTAGGAACTATTATTTTTGGAGGTTCTTAAGAACCTGTGCTGTGTACTTGCGTAAAGATCAGGTATACTATAGTCTGGGCTGGTAAATCCATTCAGGTAGGAATGATTTTTTTTTTCTCTTCCAGTACTTAGCAATCCCCTCTTTTCCTGTCATCCCCTAACAGTAGGGGAGTAGTATGCTCTGTTCTAAACAAAAAGAGAAGCCATAAAGTAGTACTGCTAGAGAGTTATTACCTCTTCATAGCATGCAACATGTGCTTGGTGCCCACAGATTATACAGGCAGATTATGTTCTTTCTTTTGCAATCTTCAAATGTAATGGAAGCTCAAAGATACTCCTGAATTGGCCGTATTAACTGAAGTGCCATTTTGTTGTTTAGAAAGGCTGAAGAAAAAAGTAAGAAACTAAATTCTCATCTTTGTCACACAAGGAAAAATATTCAGGTCTTCCTGTGTCAGCTGCAGAAAACATTGCCTGAGGACATAATATAAAGAGCAAAGCGAAAGTCCCAGCACTATTGCAAAGACTGCTATGATAGTCATTGCTCCTGCTGCAGAACACTGCTATTGCATTTTGCAGTGATATTTTAAAAAATTTTTCCCCCTCCACTTAATTTTTTAAGATGAATGTCCTGTTACGTAAAAAATAAGGTCTGTGAATACAAGGAATTCAAGTCTTCTGTTAAAGTCTAGACTTAGTCTTAACTGCATTTATTTAATTTTAATTTGTTGTTCTGAGTAGAATGATCTCTTTTAACCTTCCCCCCCACCCCCCATCATTTGAGCAAAACTTCCTCGTCTTGGAGTCCCATGATGGAATTCCTGTGTCATTTGGAGCAAACAGGCTTCTCAGGCAGTCACACAGCCCAAGATCCAACAAGCAATTGGCATTTTATAAATATAAAAACACTGTGAATGAAAGCTGTCAGACTATATTATGCATCCTGGCAATAACAGTTTCATTATTCTCAGATAACATAATTGTCGTTTTTTGTTACTTTATTTTTAAGTGCCTAGTGAAGCTTTCCATCTTCCTGCCATGTTTCATCCAGGTAAGGCCAAAACAAATGGAGTGAGTGCAGAGTACAGGAACTGACTGAGTATACCTTCTGCCTCTTCCCTCAGCAGATCTTGCAGGGATCTCCTCTGGCTCTTCTCACAGTAAAAGATAGGTTGAGAAGGTATTTTCCTTACCAAATAATGAGTTAAGACTCTGAGGAACATCAGCATGGAAGTTTAGAGGCTGGTCCAAGTTCTTTCCTCCCATATAGGAGCTAGACTATTGACAAGAGCGTCTTTCACTGGAGAATGAAGTTGAAGTACTTGGAATGGTTTAGGGCCAAATTTGTAGAGGTCTTTAGAACTCTTCATCCACCTTTAGTCACCTACTTCCCTTTATTACCCTGGCCTTAGTACCTACATTATAACTATATCATGATGAGCTCCCAGGTTACTTGTGCTTCTGACCGTGTGCTTCCACATTACCAAAAATCCTCTCATGTCTACGTTTCTGAGAGAATCCCTGTAACGTCCTGATGGTACTGCACCCAAGTATTTGATACCAACAGTCATTTTCTTTGTTGATGCTGCCACATATTGAAGATAGTTTCTGACCATTTGTTGAGGAAAGAAAAACCACAAAATCCCCTGCTTTGAAGGAAAGTGATTTTTGTGCCATGAGACAAAGTTGCCAAGGGCTCGAAGTGAATACTTTCATTACAGTTAGAACCTGCAAAGTTGTCCACACTGCGCTCTTCCACACTTAAGTTCCTGGGCAGTATCACCTGTATACTGTGTATTTGACAGAAATACAAATAAATTGGAAGAACTAAAATTATTCCTTCTCAAGATAATTTCTAAATAGATTAGCTCAGAAGCTGGAAATGGAAAGAAAGCATTTAAATGACTTCACGTAGTTTGGCTTAGGATATTCATAGAATCATAGAATGGTCTGGGTTGGAAGGCACCTTTAAAGGCCATCTAGTCCAACCCCCTGCAGTGAGCAGGGACAGCTTCAACTAGAGCAGGTTGCTCAGAGCCCCGTCCAGCCCGACCTGGGGTGTTCCCAGGGATGGGGCGTCGACCACCTCTCTGGGCAACCTGGGCCAGTGCTTCACCACCCTCATTGTGAAAAATTTCTTCCTTATATCTAGTCTGAATCTACCCTCTCTTAGTTTAAAACCATGACCCCTTGTCCTATCATACGGAGACCAGCCATTTCCATCTTTTCCCTAGTGTGAGGTTTCTCCTGATTCTGTCTTTAAATGTTGGGGGTCTTTTGAGGAAAACTACTTTTGTAAAAGCGGGAAGGTCTGACCAAATAGCTAAATGAGCTTAACATTTTCATGATTGGGAAACATCTGCACAGAAGTCACATGCTTCATAGTGATTCATTGACTTTAAGGTCACACAGAATCATTACGAGCATTAAGCTGACCTAACTGCTACACTTTCCAGTAGGCTGTCTCTCTTTCTGACATGTAGCTGGCCTTACTTTAAAGGTGTTGGCTGTTGACAAATATGTCAGTTTTCTTGGTAATCTGTTCCAATAACTATTTAATTCTGGGTTGTTTTTTTTTTTAAATCTTATTTCTAGTGTCAGCCTTAGGTGTTTTTTCTGATTTTGTCTGCTATATTAAATGGCCTCATAATTTACTTATCTGTATTGTACTTAACTGGTTCCTGACTTACTTAATGTGTTTTAACAAAATGAATAGATTGAACTCCCTCCTTGGTCTGTGCAAAACATATTTTTCAGGTCTCTAGACATTTTTGTAGCTTTTTCATAATTCCTCTGCAGTTTTTCCACGCCTCTTCATGGCATGGATACGAGTACTGAAACACTAGTGCGCTAGAGGCAGCATCACTAGAACATTCCATAGAGATGCTGTCTCCCCCTTAGCTACCCTTACTTGACATGCACCTCTCTGTCCATCAAAGGATCAAATGAGCCATGCCAACCAGGGAATCATATGGGGAATTCCTACTCGTTTTGCGAAAATACACGCCATTTCTGGAAGATACTTCTTTCTACAAGAGATGGGCACTGGTAGTAGGTGGGACGGTTTCTGAGCGATGCAGTCGGGCAACTGTCCTCCCACTGGTGCAAAGACAGGAGGACGGGGGCGGCTCTCTCCTGGCCTCCTGCTCTCTGCCTTTTGGGAACAGTTTTTCAGTTTCATCATGATTTTGCTGTGTGATCTTACTAGGGCACTGAAACCTCTTCTTATTGAAAAATCTTCTGTGGCAAGGTACTAACACCTTTTTGAAGAGACACTAACTCTGAGACTTAATTAAATGTTTGACAAGATGCTTTGAAACCCTTCAGCAGAAGATGCCTTAGCATAATTAATAAATAAGGTTCAGATTCTCCTGCATGCTTCGGGAAGCTATGGAAACAGTCAGGGAGAGCAAGAAATAAATGAGGATTTTCTCGTAAAATTTCTCTGCCTTTGAATGCATAGCTATTTTACTTTAGACAATTAGCTGCAACAGGTTCTTCATTAAAATTGTATGAGTGGGCCCTGCTGATACCTACTGTCCCTCCAGCCTGGCTGCCTTGTAGCTTGGCTGTAGTGGGATCACTGATTTTTCAGACTGTTTCCTGATTCTTTGTTGGATTTTTGTGAAGACGGTTTAGGTTTCCTCCTTCTCCTCCAAGCTAATTTTTGTTCTTGGTTTGATCTTTCTGATCTTTTTTTCTTGCTGATACGACTCAGAATGTAGGCAATATTTTTAATGCAAATATTTTTCAATTGGAAGAAATAATTTACTTGAATGTGCCTGTATCTTTTTTTTAAATGCACCCCAATGTCATACTCTTTATTTTTGTCAGCATATGTGCTGTGACATACACACATTTTTGCCTCTCAATAATGGGGTAGCATTTATATATACGTTTCATATATTAGTTTTCTAATTCTTTCTTAATTTTCTGTGAATTATCATTGAAGTAGTTAACTTGTTATATGTACAGTAATTAGCTTTGTAAAACATCCATATGCACTGAATTGCGGCATCTTTAAGGGAATGTACCATTTACAATACAAGCAGTTGTACAGGGAACAGAAGCATTACAAGCAACAGACAAAAGGAAAACAGAACAAAGATATTTGTTAACTGCAGTAAGAGTAGTAAATACTCAGCAAACTAGTAAAGCCTTCTTTAAACTCAGAGAAACTAGCAGCTCGGATGAAACACAGAAAAGAAACCCCAAACCTTTAAGACGGTATATGCCAGAAAAGAACAGGCTATAATACAGTCTTTTGTTTTAGAAAAGCAGGTAGCCACAATATCTCCAGGACAAAATAGGACACGATTATTTCTGAAATATATATGTGGCTTCCACGGCGCCGTTGGCATTGGCCTCCCTGTGGCTGCTGTCCCCGCTGTCTGTTGGGAATGGTCCCGGGCACGAGCTGTTCTCTGGATTGTGCCCTTGCAGTTTGGGAAACCACGACTTGGCACAAGCCAGCAAGGGGCTGGGGAGCAAGCAAACAGTCAGGCAAATGGCTGACCAGCTGGCCAGTGCCTGAGCTTATTTCCTGAACCTATTTTAATTAGGAGCAGAGATGAGACCGCTGAGATCCACTACTCACTTGGTGCCTGGGCTGGTGAGCGCTGCTTAGGCTGAGCCTTGGCATCGCAAAGTAACCGGTTACAAATGACCCATGACAGAGCCTCTGGAAAAAAGACAACTCGCCGCTTCTGCCAGTGAGCGCTCTGACTCCTGCTCTTAACTTGCAGAATGAGTTGAATGAAATAAAACCAAAAAACCCAACCAACCCCACAACAAAACCCAAACAAAAGCACAGCAAATGGTTTTGACAAATAAGTTTTGGACTTTATTCTTCTTAATTTCACATATGTGATTTAATTCAAACTGGATTAGCAATGTGATTTCTGGGACTCCTTGAACTCACTGGAAGTTTTGTTCCGAGCCTTTGGATACTAGGTTTTAAGGCAAAACTCAGTGTAATCTGTGGTAGTTGATCCTGTGGATTCTATGGATCTGAAGTGAGCCCTGTTTGTTTGTTTGTTTTCTTTACTACTCATAGTGCTGTAATAAATGACTTCTACAGGTTAAATATTTGTGTAACAATAGAGCTCTTAGTTTATCATGACAGTAAGTAACAACCTAGGGTGAGTTATAGTTTTAATGCTAGCAATTGGAGAGCAAAACCAGGATTTCCGTGGCGGGGGGGGGATTACACCATTCATTTTTCTGTCCTGCTGTTCCTGTTGTTATGTGGCACTACGGGAATTAAAATCTAAAAAGTTGGAAGTGTGTTTTTCTCACAGGAAAAACAAATTAACAGGTTTTCCTCAGAAGCCTTAAATAATCAATACTTAATTATAAAAAATGTAATTTATAACATGAAAGCTGTAACTATTGTTTGTGTAATCTAACCGCTCTCATTTTGTTTCTTGTGTGATAGCCCAACAAGTTAATCGCACTTCCTCTTCACATCCCAGTGGAAATATTGTATATTCTTCAGTATTTGGAAAGCAGCCTCAGTGAAATCAGCATCGCTTCTTAGCCATAACTCCCAGGAATTCTGAGATTAGCTCAGATATCTTCTGTAGAAGTTCCCCGATTGTTATAGTTTTAGAGGTCTCAGATCTGCTAATGATGGCTGCACAAGATCTAAGCATCTTCTGGTAGTTTTCCTTATGATTTGTACCCCAGATTATCATACCAAAAAAGTTACCAGTGATACAGGGGAGGTTTATAGACAATTTAGCAGCAATAGCAGAAGAGCAACTTTTGCAGAGAGTGAAAAAAGTGTACTTGAAAACTCTGGCAACATTCAACATTACATCTTCTCATTTATTTTCTACACTTAAGGTACTGTTAGTCTCTTGAGGGTCAAATTTTGTAGTTCTTTCACATGTAAAGCTGTCTGAGCTGGAAAGATGAATAAGTGTTGCAAAATATCTCCCCCTCTGATCTCCTTGGCTTCAGTTCTCCTCTAATTTTTTCCTCTCCTTCCTTTCTACCTTGCCATTCCCCAAAGTTGTCTCATCACGTTCTACTTCATCAGCTGGGTTTTAAGGTCTATTCTAATCTGCAAAACACAACTATAAAATGTTATGACAGGATGCTGTATTTACAAGTTGGTAATTACCTCATATTGAAGACAGATCACATCCCATGTTTGAACAAAACTTTTTTGTCATTGCATAATATGGAGATACTGGGGGATAGAAATATGAAAAAAAGACAGGAAAAATAAAAAAAGGAAAAGTTAACATTAAAGGGGGGGGGAAAGGTGCATTTAATCTTCCTTGGAAAGCATTTAGGCACAAACACGTTATGGGAAATGGAGCATCCCAGTGAGAACAAGACAGTGCAGTGAGGAGGGAAGCTCTTGCCCTGGTTCCCATTTCCCAGCCAGCCTGAGTAAGAAGGGAAGAGACAGGCGATCAGGGAACACCAACCACAGGAAAATCCTGCAGGATAGCTGATGCTCCGAGAAGTTTCCAGGGAAGTGGTTAGATGGCCAGAATTACAACCTGGCCCTGAGTCTTGCCTTTTTTCATGGAGATTACAAAACTATGTAGGCCTTATATAGGTCTCTGTTCTGTTAATTAACAGTTTTATTTTACATCTGAGAGACCGTGGACTGGCAGAACTTCCTAACTCGCTTCCATTTATGCAGAAACATATTGCTATTCCAGATTAATGATGCAGAAGTAGTAATTATGTTTTTATAATGGTTTTTGGTGAGATATCAGCTCTCTGTCGAAGAGTAATTTGTATGACAAGATACAGATAGAAACAGGATGGTGACTTGCATGTAATTTGTTAAACAAAGGCCACGGTACTCCTTGGGTTACTGCAACCTCTGCTGTTTTTTAATCGTAAATATCTTTTGTTCATAATTAATTCAGCGTGGGGTTTTTTGTTTTGTTTTTCCCAGGAGATTAATTTCTTCTGCAAATGCACTGAAAAACATGCACAATCCTTTTATGTTTCTATAGGACATAAAAATACATACACTAAATTGGTAGCAGTCTTCTTGTCTACATGATATTCGCTAAGGCAAAATGGGCAAAGCTGGATAACCACTATAAAAATACTTCTACCATCATTCATTTGGATTAAAATTTTAATCCCAGTTGACTTTGTTTAACTCCTGCAAACATTTGGAAATGAAGTTTTAATCACTGAAAGATTTGCAGAATGAGAACTTCAAATACACATATTTAAAATGTTCTGGTGCTTGGATAGTATTTAAGTTCTATAGAATGAAGAAATGCTTGTCACCGTGGGATTACTAAATTGCTGTGCCAGAGCAAAGACACAAAACCAATTAAACAAATCAGATCAATACTTGACAACACCTTGTACACCTAGGGTGATGAATGTGCACAACTATTCCTTAGTGTGCATGTAAGGAGAGAAACAAAGTGCAAACTCCACAACCAAGAAGGAGGTCCTTCTGTATGATACCCCTAGAAACGATATATCAGGCAAAGAAAATGAGGAAGAAGGGGTTATAGACTGTAACAAGAATGATTATATAATAGTAAAAATACCTAGATTTCCTACTTGTACACTTCCAGGATGTTAAAATGTTTGATTACAAGAAAAGTGTAAATGCCAATCATTTGTTGGGCAACTGCTAAACAATACTTGCCTGCTGTTTATTGGTGATGAGAAATTTCACTGGGAAATCTGCAGTCTCTGCAGCAAGACTCTAATGAGATAGTAAGAAAGTGCAGCTCTGTGAAAAAGCTCTGCTTCCTTTTCTTTTTATTTTGTTAGTCCATTTATTGCAGTATTTGACTCAGTGGGCTAATATGTTCGTTTTTAATTCATTGCCTACCACAAGCTTTGCTGAAGTGTACAATCCTCAAAATAGTCAATTCTCAATTACTTGGAAGACCAACATTCTCCATGAAAGTGTAGTAAAATTCAATTTTCCAAACCAGAGCATTTTCGCTAATGATATTCTATAGAAAAAAACCCCAAATACTTAGTCTAGAGTCCTGTGTTGTGTTGCCAGAAAGTGAGTGGATGAAAAGGGCATAAAGTCATGTAACCTCATTCAAGCAGCATATATAAAATAATCTTTTTCTAGCACTGAAGAGTGTGATAGAGATTGGGACTGATAGCATGCATTATGTTTCAATGAACTATTTCTCCAAGTTACTGTCATCTGTTGGTAATGACCACTTAATATGTCTTCTAGTATCAGTCAACAAGGCAGGATAGTTTTGGGGTACACTTCCAATTTCACTCATAGAATGCATCTAGCAGAATCCTTTCTGCCTCTTTTGAGATGTTTCGCCCTGAACCACTTCATGTGTGGGAAGAGGTTCCTTGCTCAAGTTGTATTTATATACTAAAACTTATCGTTTTGGGAAATTGGGAATAATTATAATATTTGTCACCTTCATAGTTAAAGGATTAGTCCTTCTGGAAACTCTAAGCTTTTATTGAGAGCCACGACTTAAGTATGCGTAATATTGCTGTAGCTACTGTTTCAGTTATCAAGCAACAGTATGAACACTGTGGATTTGAAGATCTCTTCTCTGATTAAATCAGTAGCTTTTTGTCCTTGGGTGTTTTATAGTTTCCTGTGAGTAAGAAAAATATTGTTTCATCTAAACCTATGCTGAAGGAATAGCACTGCATTTGGAATAGTTCTACGATTTGAACTCTTTTGTGATTTTATTTCCTTTAGTTCATAAAGCCAAATGAATAAGGTTATATTTTTAAGAATTCATCTCAGCTCTTGGAATGATGAATCTGCTATCTCTGCCTTTTATATGCAGTTCCTCTCTGAAGTCACTCTGGGCTTCTCAAACTCATTTTTTAGAAAGGCTTGACTGCAATTCATTTGTTTGGTTTCACTGAATTTTGTTAAAGTTGAAAATCAGAGATTCTGGTGGATAGCTATGTGGATGCATTTCAGCATTGAATCTCTCTAATGTAATTTTTCCATTATTTATGATCTTTGGAAACACTATATTTCAGTAACAGATTTTCTGACTTGTTTCCAATCCATGTTTTTATTCATCTGTGTGTAATATGGTCACTGTGTTTAAAACCACAAAAATCACCATAGTTTCTCTTCTACATACAAGAGTTCATTTGTTGCAAAGGAAACTAGTACGTTAGAACAGCAGAAGTCATGAACTATACAACTGTAGGATGTGAGGTATTGCCAAGTATCCAGGTACTTTGATTCTCTGTGATGCAGACATTTTATCTGTGTTGGTCTTCAAAGAAAAAAAAAAAATCCAGATTGCATTATATTATTTCCCATAATGGGGGAGAAAACCCACAAGTGCTATGACTCTCAGGTTTTTCTCCATTTCCAGTATGCCTAGAGCTCCCTGTGTCTCTGGATGGCACTCTTTACCTATGCTCCCACTGAAATGAATAGCTCCTGTAAATATCAGGTCTTGTTAAGTGATCAGCCAAAACGCAAGAGCTCTTGGCAGCTCAAATCAAACAGAATTAAATCTAAAATGGTTACTAGCAAGAAATTTGCATTAGAAGAAAACAAAATAGATATAGTATAAGATTATATTATTATAATAATCAAGAGAAATCAGACATGGAGGAAAAGGTGGAAATTATAAAAAATTATCAATCAAAAAAATGAAGAAGGCTATTGAAAGTAACTGGTTCAAATTTAGCTTGAGGAGGAAATTTCATAGTGACTGGAAAATCTTTATTTGCATCATCATTTTTTGACATTCAGTCTGGTATAATAAGGCGGTAATTAAACTCCAGGAAAGGTAGTGGTTACAAGGATGTTAATAGCCACGTAGCGATTCCAAGCTTTGACTGCATTTTTGTACCAGAATATTCTTTTCCTGCAAAGGTGTGTTTTTTGATTTTGAAGACTAAATTGGTAAAGGGAAGATGTGCTTAGCCTTTGATAAATAAATAGAAGCTATCTAAGTGTTAGTTTAGGAAAACTCATGTTTGTTATAAATACAATGGGAAAACTTCATAGATTTTAGGCTAGTTTGCACTAATTTAGAGTCTGACACTTTGTTCTAGACTTCAGGAAGTATTAAGAAAATATACAGAAACTAGAAGAAGGTAAGAACAGCAAGTATTGATTAATTGAAAAGTTAATATGGAAAACATTGAGATTGAATAAGACATTCATTTAAAAGTTCTACAAATGGGAAAAGGCATGAGAACTGAAAAAGTTTTAAAATAGGCAAAGGGTGTGAAAAACAGGTCCAATAGAAATTTTGTTACGCAGTCTGAGGGGAGTTAGAGAGGCCCTGTAAAGGCCACTCAGGATGGATATAAATACCGTAATTTTTCTCTTTGGTACTGTTAAAAATTTGTCAAATTGCATTTTTAGTTGGGCTTCAAAGGTCACCTTGGATATTTATTATTCTTCCCCCTCCACACATTAAAATAGCCGTATTCATGACCCTACATGAATTCACATCTTCCCTGAAGTCTATACAAAGCTGAAAAGAGAATATAATGAATTAACATGGGCTGTAAATCTAGCAACGGGGTACGAATTTACGTCTCTAACTTTACCATGCTGTTTACAGAACGTCTGTCCTGTGAAATGGAACTTAGCAGAAGATGAGTTGGTTGGAAGGCAGGTAATATGAGAAAGAAGAAATGTTAGGAAGAATAAATAAATGCTTTGAAGGGCTAAAGAATTTCCCTACTATGCCTTCAGGTGGTGGCATTTGCTTCCAAGAACTAAGACTACTGTAGTTCTGGTGGCACGTTGATGTTCTCATTTCCTCTGGATATTTGAAGTTATCTAAAGTGCTACCATCCAAGTTCAGCAAGCATGAAGTCCATCCCATGAAGAGCTGACATAGTGTTCCAGAAGACTACGTTTTTGCATTTCTGAGTATAGAAAAAATGATCACTCAGCAGGTTGTACAGCAGCACCAATTTAATGAACTAGTAATCTGAAGAGAGCATTATACACTTGTGCTCGGCACCCTACATTAACTTTTCATTTTCTGTTTGATGCAAGCCACAGTGCGGATGCTGATCTATCACCTTTCTAATGGGGTAAGACTACACTACCTCACGTGCTGGTTTAGGTCCTGTGGCCCACTGTGGCAGCTTTGATCATCCAGTATCTTACTAGTAGCCAAATAAAAATTGGTTTATTGCTTCTGGGGCTCAATTGCTAATGCAGAAGAAGAGAGACAAGAAGGGTTGTTACCTTCTTAATAGCAGGGATGACAGAGAACTGTCTTACAAAAGAAATTGGGAAGGATCGTAGGTAATTTGGAATCATGTTTTTATAATTCATTAACTTTGCCACTGAAATCTTTCTCAAAAGATGAAAAATGGGGGGGGGGAGAGTGAGTGGGAAACCAAAGGTAAAACATAGCAGCTTACCTGAAAACAACAGCAAACAGTTTAAATGTAAATGTAAGATCATATTGCCTGCACTTTTAGAAGAGGAAGTAATTTATGGTGAATAGATGTAGGAAACTTCAACTGTAGTTATGCTGGAAGCATTAATCTCTCTAACTGGCTAGCTAGAATCTGAAACGGTACACTTAATTGTGGCTTACACCTAGTGGTTTTGATACCTTTGGAAAAAGGCATCAAAAACTAATTCAAAGACAGACTTCACAAAATAAAAAAAAAAAATATTCACTGTGTTCCTGGTTTAAGTTTGCTGAAATTACATTTTGGCTATAGGCAAAATACTTATTCACTGTTCCATGCTTTAATTTTTAACTGTATCTTTCCCAATTTAGATCCAATGTCAAGGTTGAAACCCTGTGCTACATTCATTAAAACTTTGCAAAAGATTTGCTAATTTCCTTGTACTCTGCTGATAATCTCTCTAATGCTATGGAAAAAAAAATTACCTCTGCTTCTGAATTCTAATTTAACTACATAAAATAATGTCTTAAATGAAAGGTCCAAACCAGATAACACAAGAGAAGGATAACAGTACTCTAATTCATCTCATCACTGAAAATGAGAAGGCAAACACCTAGCAGGTGTTATCTCATTGGTAAATATTAAGATAGAGTGAGAATCTTATCTTCATGAAAAGGAAAACAATAAAAAGACTAATGCAGAGTTAAGCACTCCACTGTGGATTCCATCAGTCGACTACCTGAACAGTGTTGCTTGCTTTATCTTCTTAGAGATTCAACACAGCGTTGTGCATAACATCATTGTGTCTGTGAACATGGAAGAGTACAATCTCCAACTAAGATTTTATGGGGAGGTTAGGTAGGTTGTATCTAATCAGCCAGGAAGGAATTTGGATAGAAGATCCCTACTCTTGCAAAAAGTACTGCAGGACTGTTAAAGAGAAGGTGCCGTCAAGACTTGTTATACAATTCATTCCAAAGCATATCCAGGAGCATGACGGTAATAAGACGTTAGCTCAGATCTGAGTCACATCTCCTACTGAATTAGCATCTTCATTTTCAGCCAGACACAAGTCGTTTATACAGGCGTCCATCAAAGGGCTATTTTGATGTGATTAAGTGAGATTAACTTAACATGTAACATGATTTTTTTTTTTTAGTGATCTCTCGCTATAAAAACCAAACAAGGCTTATAATACGTTTAAAACAAATACTGCTTTTGAAATAACAATGAAAAGCATGTGCCTTTTATGGAGCCCAAAATAAGATCGATGTCTTTTGCAATTTAAAGGCTTGACGAAAGCAGCGAGTTTAAAAGCAGACGGTTTCAGCGTTAAGGCTTCAAATATCAGAGCTGAGGAGCTAGTTGCACATTTTCCATTATACTGATTAGAAAATGTAGGGTTACATATACTTGCAGAGTTTCAATCTGCATTCTTAAATAGGAATTACATTATACACAAATTATAAGGGACAATGCAATAGACTGTCAGCAGTATTAATTTCCACCATTATAGCTATTTGGCTTTGATTGGGTTCTTAGTGCTATTTAAACAAATACAGTTCTTTCCCCACCTTCCCTGTGATTCTTCCTGCTGCAAAAGAGCCTTTTGTTTAAAAAACTTCCCAATGATTACAGAACACATGTATTTATTATTTAGATGGTTCATTTATTAAGAATAAATAATTTAAGTATATTTTCTTCTGTTTAATTAACACATTAGCAGTTGTAGCATATGCGGAAAGTAATGTTTATATTTATACTCATTTCTCAGGCTGTTTGTTCTATTCTACTTGATGGCCACCCTACTTATTTATTAAAAGCTCCTGACCTGAATAAGTCTCTAGAGAAATGCTTGCAAACTTCTAGAGAGGCAATGGAACCTGCGGTAGCAGTAGCAGAATGCTACATCATTCTGTGTGGCTCCTCTAATGTTCAAGGCAGGTTTAAACCCATGGAGCAAAAGAGCAAATAATCAAGAAGTTCCTAGACCTAGTTCAAGCTTGTTGTAAAGAAACATAAATTACATCAGTGTCACTGCTGCTGCATTTGGCACACATAAAAACCATTACTTTATATGACTAGCAAAACCAAATTTTACTTCCGTTCTGTTGAAAAACTGGATACTTATTTCTCTACCTTGTGATCGCAATGCCAGAATTTTATGTATAATTAAAATGCATGCTCTATAATGCTGTCTTCTAAATCTATTTTGTACTTTAAAATGGTATATAGGCTCCTTTCCATTTTCTTTTCCCAACAGGAAAACATATTGCCATTTTCTTCGGTAATACATAAACTTCTTGTAAATGTAACCAAATCTAGATTCCCGTGGTTTATTTGTTTAGTTAGCTATATTTAACTGTACATTAAGTTTAACATTGTTTGAATCATGGCTGTAGGTACCCAGTCAGATTATGTGCTTCCTGTTTTTGGTGTTACGCAAACATGTCCTAAAATAAGGACATAAAATAAAGCATTACAGAACAGCAGACCTTAGACCCTGATCCTATAACAAATGCTAAAATAGGCTTTGCTATAGGATCTGAATTATGTATATTTATGTACTGAAATCTTTTGTATGGATGACAAAGTGACTTTTATAATGTTGAAAAATAATCTTCTTTCATGATTTCCTTTATTTTTGATGCTTAAGTTGTTTTTTAATTAATGGAGTCTAATACTCTTAACAACAGTGTGATACCACTTTGTACCTGAACGTTACTGCTGAACTATCTCTTCTTTGTTACTTAGAAAACCTGATATTCACCCTGAAATTAATAACTTTTATTCAGAAAATGATTGTCATCATAGTTAAAACTCCCGGCTAAATATCCTGGTAAATCATAACATAGGATTGACCATGACCTTGGAGCTACCCAGATTTCTTCAGCAAACTCATCTGTCAAGGTTAAATCCTCTCCTCCAGCAGTACCTTGAATCCACACTGGGGAAATTATGATAAAAATAATCTTTACATCTCTAGACTCAAAGGGATCTTTCTGATTGACTGCCTCTGATGCCAGGTCTGTGTCAGTAATTTTCAGTGAATGCATGGCTATGACCTTTTCCCCCTTGTTTCAGAATTTGTATTTTACAAGACCAATAAACCATGTCAGAACAAAGTGGTGGTTCTAGACATGTGAATGGATGGGTCTCAGGTCAGAGGTAATCCTTCAGCAATGTCCTGTTTGGGACTAAATAATACATTTCCCTACTGTAATGGTTCTGTCAAAAATGTATATAAGCAAAAATTGAAAGATACACTCCTTCCATTACACAGTGATTAGACAGAAAGAGTCAAATGAGTAAAGGATTTTCAGCTTGCTTTCTTAAACGCTGGTAAAGGCTGTGGAAGTTAATGGACGCTCTTGGTTGCCAAGCAGCATAAAATGTGGTGCTTAATGGCAATCATTTACTTTAAATTTCTGCACAGTGCTACATCACCATTATTGTTTGTAAATATTTCTATCCGTCTACATCCATCACTTGTATAATACACCACCAGGAGACTGTAGAACACCCAGCCTGTCATGTCAATAAACACATACAATCAGGTAAAAAGAACAGTTTTTGATTAAGGTACCAGAGCTGAAATTAATTTTTGATGCTGACACCAATATAATGTTATCTATCGGTGAAGTCTCTTCATCTTTTGTACTTCAGCTCCCTGCCTGTGGAATGGGGTAACATTTGTCCCTTTTCATTTCTGTTCTGTCTTATTTATTCAGACCATAAGTTGGCTGACAAGAGGTGCGTCTCCTGTACAGCATCTACCTTGCAAACCAGCTTTCTAGATACCACCACCAAAGCAGTTGTACTATAAAAATGTTAATAGGCTAATACTTAAAAACCAGTATTTTCCAATTTTAGCTTCCTCAGATACTTGCTAGTTCACGGTATGAAAATACCCTCCTCTGAATTATGTTGCTGTGTTTATATATACACTATTTCAATGTATTAGTCCATAGGTCATATTTCTAACCTTTCAGAAAGTGAGATGTTGAATGATGGACTGCTGATGCTGCTTGCCACATATAATTTTCTTCCTTTTTTTTTTTTTAAATTGGCAGACTAAAATCCTATAGATTTTAAAGTTCCTTTTATGCCTTTGCAGTTTTTGTCAGTCTGACTGCTATAAATGTGGACAATTTTGGTCAGGACCACATGGACTTAATGTAATTAAATGTTGATAGTTAGACCTCTCTGTGCTATATTTAATATTTGCCTCCAGGTGATGGATGCTTGGGCACTCGGCACAGCAGTGCACCTGTAAAAAAGCCAGCTGCGGTGTACACGGCTGGTTTCACAAGACAGGTAGTGGTGTGCTCCCAGCTGGATACCAGGAAGCGTCGTCAAGCCTTGTATCATACGCTGAAAGTGCTTTTCAGCTGTTTGCAGGAAACCTGTACTGTGCATACAGAGCAAACACTGCTTTGGAACATCTAACACTGTGGGGATGGAGGAGTTTCGTCCTGACTAACAGAATTGACTTATAATAGCTGAATTCCTCTTCAAAAAAATCTTCTTCTGTAGAAAGATGAGAAACAACTGAATGTTGGCAAAAATTGTTTTTTTCTGTGCATATTTGTCTGGTATGCCAAATTATTTTACTGCTGATTTTCCCTTATTTTTCTTTATGCCTGTTCCATTCCATCCCACAATGATTACAGGAAAGCAAATTCCATAATTAATTAGATGAGCAACTTCAAAGAGCATCAGCAGTTTGTCCTAACCAATATAATTTGAATTTTTTTTTGTCTGGATGAAGTGGAGCAGTAAAATGCGTATTTCCAGCCACCTCCTTTAGGAGATGAAGCGTTACGTCTTAGGTGTGGGAAAGGGCTTGGGTTCTTGTCTCTGTGTCCCATCCCACTTTCTCTGTATGTGCGGTCAGAAGAAGGAGGAGGGAATCTTGCATTCCAGTTTGCCCAATGAATCGTGCTTCTAGCAGTATACAGAGAAACATAACAGAAAGGAGTAACAGTGAAGACCCAAACCCAGATGATTTTAGCCAATGACTGTGATGTCTTCTGTGTAAGTGTTCTGTGGGGTTATGTAGGATGGGCCCTGGGTTTGCTCTTTGGCACCCAGTATTCAGCGAACGCTGCTCCCCTTTCATTAGAGCAGCCTGAGCTTGCTCTGTCGGAGTGCCAACCCTTCCAAAGCCAAGTGATTAACAAGCACACGTTGGAGCTGGGACCCTGTCGGGAGCACTTGCTTTCCAGAGTGAGATGGCTCTGAGGAGCAATTTATGGGATCGAGCACAAACAAGACAACAGTTGAAGCAGGGAGGGGACTTTGTGGGACATGAGCTGCACTGCATTAATTCCTCGTAGCTCTCACAGCTTGTACGTAGCTAATATCTTGGGGCCAGCACAGTTTATACTCTCAGAGCGCGTGTCCTCACGCTTGCCGGCGCTTTCCTTCCAGAACAGCGCACAGCGCAGTGCTGAACACGAGTCTCACCTGGGCAGCACCTCTGGGGCCCCGCCGCACAGCTCGCCGGGCCCTCGCAGCCCATCGCGTCGCACCTCCCCTCTGCGCCGCGCCAGAGCAGTCTCCGTCTCTAAGGTTTGAAGTCTTGTCCACGCCTTGTTCATGTCTCCACTTGACCAAAACCTTTGCAATCTGCCCTCTTCCCCTAACAAATTTCCTCTTCTGTCTTCCCACCTCGGGGTCCCAAGGTCCCCTATTCCTCCTCCCCCTTTATTGGACCGTTCCTTGCTCTTCTCTGGCCTGTTCCTTTCTTCCAGCCGCCCCCTCTGTGTCCTCCCGCCCCGCTGCCCTTCGCATCCCGCGCCAAAGCCGCCTTCTCCTC
>NW_010554221.1:0-24717 GCF_000687285.1 Phaethon lepturus | reverse complement strand
CCCTTTCCCTTTCCCTTTCCCCTTCCCTTTCTTCTTCCCACTCCAAAGTTCTTATTTTGATTATTTCAGAACAAACCAGGACAATATGCTTTTTTTCTGTTTTATTCATCACATTCAGTAACATTTAAGCTTTTATCCATTTTGTTTTTCATTAGGAAAATATAATAAAAGTGAGGGGCTAAATACATTCAAGTTAATTTGTTCTTTTCTGTCATCCAGTGTCTTTTTGCCTGTTGGTACTTTTACAATTTTCTTTTCCTTTAAAAATTATCTAAATTTCAAGCAGTTTTCCTGAGTCATTTAGACAAGTATTTGTTTTTTTCTGCACGTTTTCCTGTCACTTATCTTGGTCTTGTTAATTTTTTCTCCATATTTCTGCTCTTTAAGCTTTTTGTTTCATTGTTTTTCTCCAGTATTTTCCAGCTTAAAACCAACAACTGCTTTTATGAAATGGAGAATTTTTTGTATTTCAAAAGCCTTGGAGCAAAAGAAAATAATTTAAACATCATCTGAGAAAAAAATTATTATTATAGAACTGTACAGTGCCCTACAGCTTTAGTTCTAGTGCAATGGCATTTGGATCAAGTTGTCTGCCACAAGGCCATTTGCAGATTCTAGGTTGGCAACAATAAAACTTAAAACATACCTGGAGAAGTGAGTCTTGTAACTTACAGACATGGGTCAACAGATCACCAGTTTTTGGGAAAGTCCTCATTCCTATGATCTGCTGAATCTCTTTAGGCCTATCTGAAACAAATTTTCTGACATTAATTTTCTTAACATATTCTCTTTGTTTCCCAGCAAAAAGTTCCCTAGATATTCCAGCATCCAGAACATAACTTTTAAATACTACACAGATGACACCCTGTAAAAGTGGAAGTAAAAGCTCATTATGGCAGGAATAAGCTACTGTGCATGTTCCTCCCTTATGTGTGTACTGCTTGAAACCCACCAGTTCATGAGCATATGGCTAATGGTCATGCCTGCTTGAACAAAAGTTATCAGCAGCTGTGTTAATAAACAAGATTATGGTGAAATAAGACCTAAGTTCTCATTTACATTAGCAAGTAAACCTGGCCAAGTGATCCAAACAAAAAAAACATAAATGTTCATTAGCATCAATACCACCCTCTTTCCTCTACAGAATCTGAATGTATTTTTAAAGCCAACGTCTCTAAATCAAATAATAACATGTTTTTGAAAGCTATTTAATGCAATATTTTATCTGATAAGACAGCTCAGAAGAGCTCTTCCATAGATTTTAGGAAATTTGTGCACTGTGAATTCTATCTGTTGAATCATAGACATTCATTTAGAACATAATTTATATTTCAACTTTTAACCTTTCTGGTCTTGATTTGATCTGTGATATACATAATCTCTAAAAATGTGTGTTTAATTTCTGACTGTTAAGTGTATCCATCTGTCTTACTAATTCAGTTGTGGATTTAAATCAAATAATGTTTTTTTTCCCCTCTCACTGAATTTTTTTTGCTTTTTGCTTTTGCTTCTTTTTTGTTTTTCCCACTTTCTCCTTACATTTATGAGCAGATTCATTTCTAGGGAACACATTTAGTAGCCATTTTTGAGGAAATATGTACAGTTCAACTACAAATAATGAATTGTGTTAGTATAGCAAATACTGAGTTGATAGAGAGAAATGTTTATAACTACTGATAAATAATTTATGTCTAAAATGTGCCAGAAAATGTCTGACAAACAATCTTAGGGTATAGTATATATTTCTTTGGAGCCATCAGCTCTACCTTCTAACAAAAAAGGAACCTATCCCAGCATTCAGGTTTCTAACATGCCTGTGAACACAACTGCTTGGAATGTCATTCCTGGAACACATTTTGCTTGCCCATAAGTGCAAACTGAAAGAACGTCTTATAATACACTTTGTTAAATGCAAAAAAGGCAGATAAGAGTGTTCATATGCCGAGCTGTTGTTGTTTGTTTTTGTATAGAGTAGACAGGAATATTTGTTAAGGTATATGTTGAAGAAATTGTGTCTTGAAGTTAAAATGTTTCACATTTTTTAACTTATGATTCTTTCTCACTTTTGGAATTAAACATAAAAGACATCAAGTTTCATGTTGTAGGATCATTCTAGGGACAAGCTCTCATTCTCAGCAAAGGATATGCTTGAATGAAACCTATTCATGCCTCCCTCTGTGATCTTGTTTAAACCCGAGTCTTGCTGTCATTGTGCCTGGGGGAGGAGGAAAAAGTAAATAACATCTGATCATCTGAAGGAAACCTGAAACATTTTCAGTACTAATTATGCATTTTCTTGCTTAGACTTTCATAATTTTTCTTCCACTCTTCTGACACTGTCTTCTACATAATCATTCTTTATCACATATTCAAAAAACTAAAAAAACACTGATGCGATGCTCCAAGTTGGAGTTAAATTGTAGGCTTCTGTCAAACAAATAAGATCAAAAAGGAAATGACAGACTTAAGAATCTGAGAATTTGCTGATACTAAAATTTATGTTAACTTCAGGGAAAAAAACTACATTGTGACAGGATTTGTAGAATTTTCATATACAATTTAGATTAAAGTCTAGGTTAAAGTTTTCAGTATTTTCGTTTCCTAAATAAGTCAATGTTCCATGAATATTTCTTGAATTTTAGTTTAAATAAAAGTAATGCAGAACTACGTAGAACTTTTATTATTGAGGAATCATTTCAGTGGTATACACCTGTAAACTTAAATGCTGGAACTTAAATACCAGCTATACAAGCATGATTTTAATGGAATTTACCTGACCTTTAACTAAGGTGACTGTGGTAATCTAGCTGTTTTGAGAAACATCTGAACAAATAACCCTGCTAGTCAGAAAAAATCTGTCAGCTGACCATACATACATGTATATGTACATGTATATATAATTTCTGTATTTATTAATTACATGACTGACTAGAACCTGAATCTACTCAACACCAGATTAAAACTAAATAACTGCCATCTCACTGATCCAAGGCACGCTTGTTTTATGTAGGATGGGCTATATTGAGAGGGAGATGTTGAGACCCAGGAGAGAGATTCTTCCTCCCAGGTTGCTACTATCAAGGCCCCAAGGCCACTGCTTAATTTCACCCTGACTGGCCTCACCTAGGACCCAGCTTCCCCGGGTCCAGGGACCCCATTTCAGCTCAGCCAGGACCCCAGTGATGACACTTATTGGGGTGCCTGTGCCCCACCTCATGTCTAGTCCTGCCTCCAGGCCTGGCTTTCATATACTTGAATGATGTGTTTTAACAGCACGAACCTCCAGCGAGCACAGGAGAGAACCGCTTTCAAGACAGACCTAAGCAATTGACCAACTTTTCAACAAGATGTGAAGTTAACAGACCTTTTTTTTCTCAACATTTGGAAAACTTTGACGGTATGTAAATATCCTACTCTTTAGATGCCTGTTTCTTTTCAGTTGCAGGGGAATGCCAAACTTCATATTTGTAAATTGTCCAGATGGTAATGTGTGTAAAAACTGGATGACTAAATGCTCAGTACTGTAACCCATACTGTCATCAGGGCCATGGGACATATTTTGTATGTTTGAAAGTGTGACTAGTTGAATCTATTGTCATAATCTGTCTAAACATGTGCCAGGAGATATGCCACCTGAGTCTAATTCCATGAAACGACACAAGAAATGAGCCCAGAGAGGTGTCACCTGCAGAGCCACCAGAACAAATGCAGGTGTCTGGCTCTGCCTTTCTCTTTCCCCTTTTTTTGCTGTAGGTTTGATAACAGCTGTTGTGGTTTAACTCCAGACGGCAACTAAGCACCACAGAGCCACTTGCTCACCCCTACTCTGTTGGATGGGGGGGAGAGTAGGAAGAGTAATAGTGAGAAGACTTGTGGTTTGAGATAAAGACAGTTTAATAAGTAAAGCAAAAGCCGCACACGCAAGCAAAGCAAAACAAGGAATCCATTCACTACTTCCCATCGGCAGGCAGGTGTTCAGCCATCTCCAGGAAAGCAGGGCTCCATCATGTGTAACAGTTACATAGGAAGACAAAAAGCCGTCACTCTGAACATCCCCCCCTTTCCTTCTTCTTCCCTCTGCTTTATATATGCTGAGCCTGACATCATATGGTATGGAACAGCCCTTTGGTCAGCTGGGGTCAGCTGTCCCTACTGTGTCCCCTCACAGCTTCTTGTGCACCCCCAGCCTGCTCACTGGTGGGGTGGGGTGAGAAGACAAAAAGGCCTTGATTCTATGTAAGTACTGCTCAGCAATAATGAAAACACCCCTGTGTTAAGAATATTATTTTCATCCAAAATCCAAAACACAGCCCCATACTAGCTACTATGAAGAAAATTAACTGTATCCCAGACAAAACAGCACAATAGCTTTGAGCTTTGACTATTGGAAATGAGGACAAGCAAAGCAAAACAAGGAATCCATTCACTACTGCCCATCGGCAGGCAGGTGGTCAGCCATCTCCAGGAAAGCAGGGCTCCATCATGTGTAACAGT
The DNA here is from genome assembly GCF_000687285.1 of Phaethon lepturus. Lineage (NCBI taxonomy): Eukaryota > Metazoa > Chordata > Aves > Phaethontiformes > Phaethontidae > Phaethon > Phaethon lepturus. The sequence goes on along the minus strand of NW_010554221.1, from coordinate 20,223 downwards.
TACATAGGAAGACAAAAAAGCCATCACTCTGAACATCCCCCCCTTTCCTTCTTCTTCCCTCTGCTTTATATATGCTGAGCCTGACATCATATGGTATGGAACAGCCCTTTGGTCAGCTGGGGTCAGCTGTCCCTACTGTGTCCCCTCACAGCTTCTTGTGCACCCCCAGCCTGCTCACTGGTGGGGTGGGGTGAGAAGACAAAAAGGCCTTGATTCTATGTAAGTACTGCTCAGCAGTAATGAAAACACCCCTGTGTTAAGAATATTATTTTCATCCAAAATCCAAAACACAGCCCCATACTAGCTACTGTGAAGAAAATTAACTGTATCCCAGACAAAACAGCACAATAGCTTTGAGTTTTGACTATTGGAAATGAGGAGGGTGAAAAGGTTCAATGTATAAAAATCTTGGAGAAAAGAATGTCTTGATAGATGTATTTTTTAACACTTTGTATATGTCAGAAATATAAATGTTTTCACGAGAGGAGGTTATGGAAACAGAATGATCCCAGTTTTGGCTGGAAAATAGGAAAGAAATTTGAAGGAATATTTTAAAATTTAATTTACAGAAAACACTGCACAAAAATTAAATGTAAAATTAAGAAATTAAAAGTACATAAAATCTCTGCTTTTCAACCAGTAATAATGCTGTTACATTCTACCACAGGAGAACTTTCTCCATGGTTCCCTTTTAAGACTATTACATTAAAAATTTATTCAGAAGTAAGGTAATAAATTTGCTCAAACTTCATTAACAAAAGTGTTAGTTAAGGCTATCAAAGTTTGTAATGATGATGTGCACTGAAAGAAACTCTATACCTTCTTCTTGAAGATTATTCTAACTGATCATCAGTTTCTTGTCTTCTTGATGTATGTTTTTCTTAAACAAAACAGCTAGCTACAATAAATTAAAATTACAATTTGAAAGAGAATAATTCTAAGTTAATTAATTAGTATTAATACTAATAAATTAATTAGTAGCAAATGTACTTTTTCTTACCATGTTACTCTGAGTTCATATGAAGCAATATCCCCTCTAAATACACTCCAGTGTTACAACTCTTATTCTGTGCAGTGGAATATCTAATACAATACTTGGTAGGTATTCGTGATAGTTTCAGTATCATTGGTACTACTTATCTAAACTAGTCTTGGTAGACTTTTCTGTTAAAAGAAGGAATAAAGTTAATTTTCAAAAGCAACTTGCTTTAATTTGATTTAAGCAGTCAAAATTGAACCGCATGGTAATTATTGGACTTAGGCCCATTGTACAAGTGTATCTTCAGGGGGATAGATCAGCTATTTACTGTATCCCTCCTCTATAAAATGTATTATATTTATTATTGCTATTGTTATTTTTATTGTTATTGTTATATATAAGCGCAGGCAGCTTATGTTCTGGTACCCTCTGGGATTCCTTCCACCACAAAAGAAGCACCTATGATGAGAAGCTGAAGCTTATGATTTTTGACATTCACATTGTTTATTTCAGAAGAACCTTGGACATCTTCCTCAGAATATCTACACAACAACTGTGGGGCTAAAATGATATAATGGGTAAAAACATGACATCAACTTAGAACAAACTGACAAATTAAAGCAAATATTCTTACAGAACTTGGATGCATTTACTAATTTTGTATAACTATTTGCACATGAAACTGGAATGAGATCAACACAAATTTTATAATTGAGTTATATCTTCATATCTCAGAGATAATACTTGTGCATTCCTATGTTGAAGTCTGTGAAAATATGGCGATTTGAAGAGGAAAGTGTGGTAGTTTTCTAGAAAAATATATTTTATTATCTAATCTACATATCCAGATACTTACATACGTATCCTATAGTAAGATTGGATATGTTGTTTTTAAAAATTAATTCTTATATTTGTCAGGAACTTAAATAACAACAAAGATATGAAGCATACTTCACCCCAGTCTCTGTAAATTTATTTGATTATAGATAAATTTATAGGGAAGAGTCAAAGTTTCAGCTGGAAAAAGTATAGTGCTTCACTACATACGGTGCTTTTCCTTACCAGTTCTGTGATTTTAGGAAGTTCTTGCTGTGGGGGAAAATATCACAAAACCAAAAAACAAAACACCCAAACACACCAGCAAACACACCTTCTACAACACCAAACCCCCAAAGCCCCACAATGATCTTCAGAACTACCTCTAAATATAGGGAACACCAACTTTTTCCTTCTATGTAAGGAACTGAAATTTAAAATTCTTCCAAGAAAGTTAACAATATCAGAATCTTCAGGAGCCCTGTCAGTTCCCCATGTTTAAGCCAGCAGGTTAAAAAAGTCCTTTACTCTCTGATAGACAGGCAACTAAAAGTTTGAATCCTACCACTATTGTCCTAATGGGACAAATCCTCCTTCCTGGCCATGCGTACACAAAGAAATGAGAAAATCCCTTCATCCAGGATCTTGGAGGCATCAAGTTGTTCACACTTGTGGGTAGGTTGCAACCACTATTGTATCTCCTTTATATTAAAAAATAAGATTGTTTAACTTATTAGAGGCAGGAGGAACAACTGAATTCCTTTCCTTAACAATAAGTAACCTTTAAGTAAAAAGGAATCAATGAATTTATGCAAGATACCTTACACTGTACAATGTATCTTTTCTATCCTACAGCAACTCATATAAAAGTCACGGGTTGCTTTATGGAGCTACAGCAACTAGCAATTCTCTGAAATTCAATGACAGCATCAAAATTTGGCAGAGGTTGGTTCAGTATCACTGTAGGTCAGGACTGTGGAATAGCAGAATAATTGCATATGTGATCCTCCAGAGGATCAGAAAGATAGCTCGCTCAATTCTTTTTTTAATCAAGTTGCTATGAATAAAGACAGACATTCAGTCAATGACAGACCCTGTTTCTAAAAGCCATAAAAAAATCTAATACCTGGTCCATTTTATTGGGTTTGAGTGGCGAGGTTTTGCTGGGGAAGGGGGGTCAGAAGTGATTTCTGTGAGAAGCTGCTAGAAGCTTCCCCTACATCTGATAGAGCCAACACCAGCTGGCTCCAAGATGGATCCATCATTGGCCAAGGCCGAGCCGATCAAAGATAGTGGTAGCACCCTTGGGATAACATATTTAAGAAGAGGAAAAAAAAGGCAATAGCAATTACAGCTGAAGAGAGGAGTGAGAATATGTGAGAGAAACATCTCTGTAGACACCATGGTCAGGGAAGGAGTGGGAGGAGGTGCTCCAAGCACCGGAGGAGAGAGTCTCCTGCAGCCCATGGTGAAGGTCATGGTGAGGCAAGCTGTCCCCCTGCAGCCCATGGAGCTCCATGCTGGAACAGATATCTACCTGCAGTCCATGGAAGAACCCATGCTGGAGCAGGTGGATGCCTGAAGGAGGTGTGATCCCGTGGGAAGCCTGGGCTGGAGCAAGCTACTGGCAGGACCTATGGACCCATGGAGGCAGGAACCCATGCTGGAACAGGTTTGCTGTCAGGACTTGTGACCCTGTGGAAGACCCAGGTTGGAGCAGCCTGTTCCGGAAGGACTGCACCCCATGGAAGAGACTCAGGCTGGAGAAGTTTGTGAAGAACTGCAGCCTGTGGGAAGGAGTCATGTTGGAGAAGTTCCCAGAGGATTGTCCCTCTTGGGAGAGACCCCACACTGGAGCAGGGGAAGAGCAGCAGAAACAACGTGTGATGAAGTGACCACAACCCCTGTTCCCTGTCCCTGAGCTGCTTGGGAGCAGGAGGTAGAGAAAAATTGGAAGGGATGGGGGAAGCTTATCCTACTCTGATTTGATTGGTAATAAACTAAACTAATTTCCCCAAGCTGGGTCTGTTTTGTCCTTGACAGTAATTGCTGAGTGATCTCTCCCTGTCCTTATCTTGATCCACAAGCCTTTCATTATATTTTCTCTCCGCTGTCCAGCTGAGAAGGGGAATGAAAGAGTGGTTTTGGTGGGCATCTAGTGTCCAGACAGGGTCAACCCGCTGCATCCATGTATATAGTCCTGAAAATAAGAGAACAAATACTTAGATTCTGGGTGATACTTTCAGTTCATTTCACACCAAAGTAATTGTCTTTTGAAACATTTGTAGGTTTTAGTTGACACATTTTCTATTAAAAATTTTTTCCTTTTTTTTTTTTCCTTTTTTTTAGTATATAAAGATTTGGACTGTTATGATTAGGAAAAATAAAACAATGAAAATATTATGATTTTCAGAATACCAGCATTTTCTAGGCAAAATTTGTCAACTATAGAAGTTTTATAAATTTCCTGTGTTCAGTAGTAACCTTGTGCTGTGACTGTGCACATTCACAATCTCTGTATGTGTATGTGTGCCGTGCATTGTGCAACCAAACCGAAAATAACATGAATTCCACAGAGTGAAGGAAAAATAAACTTCCATGGCTTTCTAGTGGGAAGAACTGAGGATAATCAGAGTGCAATGAAAAGATAATTAGTTGAAAGTGCTGCTATGATTGCCAAGGATGGGTACAGCTGTCTACAAGGAGACACAGCCATCTGTATGCACAACTTTTTGCTGTATGACAACTTCCTTCTGAAAGCAGCACAGATGAGTTGGGACTAAACGGAGGTGTGTAATTCTGGTGAAGTAATTCAGTTGAATTTGACATGAAAAAAATGAACAGAATATAGGTCTTTAACCTCATTTAAAATAATTAATTGAAATATAGAAAAACAGCTTATCAATAAGCATGCTGTCATACTGATGATGATTTGTAGGGATGATTTGTTTGAATTTAGATCTTATTTTGATTGAATCAAATAGAGCATATGCAAGAAATGTAAACCAACACGACCAGAGAAAAGCAACACAAGTAAAGGGTTAACCATGCATAAAAATAAAATAGTCAAACAATCTGTCAGTCTGTCTCTCAATCCCACTTCACAAGCTAACAACAATATACATTACTAGACAGACAAACAGAAAACACATATGTATTATATACGACTATATATTACTATACAGTTCATGTATTTTTTATTCAAGTGACAAGTTAAATGCACTGTTTCTGAAAGGAGTAATAAACAAGTAACTGTATAATAAAGGCCAGATGACAGTGTCAGGGATAATTTGGAACCATTGTATGAAAACCAAAATCAAATCAATATTATAGAAATTAGAGTTTGTAATTAAGTTGCATAAATTAAGGTTCTACACTGTGGTTATAGTCATTTGAGTTTGGCATCTAATCTGAAAATATTATTTCTACATTAACTTAGCTCCTATAATTTTATATATGAAAAAGTGACTGAAAGTTTTCAACATGAAATTAAGACAGAAACAGTTTTACATATCCATCCTTGGTTGGAAAAAAAAAGTCAGAAATTCATGTACCATTTAGAATAAATTTATAATTAAAAAAATGTTCTATTTACACTCATAAAGATATTAATTCTGCCAGGAGGTCTTTAAGGGATGAAGAGCCTTTCCATGATGATAGGCTAGCGGAATCAGGTCTTAAAGTATAATGTATTACTCTACTTTATAAAACTAGCATCTACTCTACAAGGATAACCTATACAAAGCAGACATAGCTCAAAAGAAAGATGAATTTTGGGGAGAAAAAACCCCAGACAAAATAACAAACAGAAGACACCAAACATCTTCCATCTACCCTTTATTGTATTATTAAATTACCCTCTGTTATTATTATTATTAAAATATATTCACAATTCTTATTTCATTATATATTAAAAATGTTTCAATATGCATGTTTTTGTTTTTATAAAAAAAATCAGATGCTTCATACTTCAAAAGAGAATGTTTTAGGATGCATTCAGTTTCCTAGTTTAACAATTCTCTTCTAAGCTGCAAGTAGCAATGACGTGACAAAGTGTAGGTCATAAAATAAAACTATGGTTCTTTCCAGACACTCTCCGAAGTCTTCATTTACTCAGTGAAAGGGGCTGATTCAAACATAGTTCAATTCATCATACACTGATGCTCATGTTTTTAAGCAGATGCTAGCAAGTCTTTGCATGACATGCAATGTTCCCAATGCCAAAGAACAGTGGGCAATCTGTTCTTCCTTTTGTGAAGATGACTAGCTGATTATTCATCTCGTTCCTTAATTAGTAAGGATGAATAAATTGGTTTGAATTACCAAAAAAAAGAATCAACCTGAAATTTTTACAAAATTGGTCAGAAACTCCAAGGTCTTTGGAAATTAAAGTGATATTGGAATCATATTACCTACAGAAAGGAAAAATATCAGAAGAAAATAAATTTTGACAAAATTTCTGGCCTCAAAAATATACAATCCTGTCCGTGTTGTTATTATTCTGTTTCAAAACTGGTTTGCAGATCAATTAAGAGTTATGAGACTTCACCTTTTGATATTTATCCATTACTATTGCAGAGTGCACCCATGTATGACCTCAGAAGTATCCAGTGAGTCCAAACTTTTATTATTGTAACATCATAGATTATCAATTATGTCTCAGAATAGTGTATATTATCAAATATTATGAAGTATTAAAATGTTAGCTGCTCTTAGAATTATCAGACTGTATAGCTCATAGGATCTTACTGGGTAAAGGAGCAGGGTGTCAAAAATCTATTCCATTCATGATAACTAGACTGCAGTTTCATTTTAAGCAAAGAACCAATAGCATATAATGGTGCTATTTCTCAGTTAATTCTCTAAAATCATAAAAATGTAACAGAATTTAGAGTTCTAACATCTGCTAGTGTAGTGTTAATACACAGAAGCAAGAATTTAAATGGAAATTACCTTTTAATTTATCTTTCCAGGAAATTAACATTATTCTGTCAATATTTGTTCTCAAATATAACAGAAAGGTGTAATTTTTGGGGCGTTTTTGATTTTTCTTGTGACTGAAATTTTTCAGTTGTTTAGTTTTGCATGAAATAATGCATGTGAATTTACAAATTAAATTTAAACAGTTTTTGAAAGGGTACATATTACAGGCCAGAATTTAACAATTATGTATTAATATATTCACAAATTAAAAACATTCATGTAAATGAAGTTACAGATACTGACTAAACCTGGAAATGTAAACATATTCTAACTGAAAAAACCTTTCCAAAAAATTGCCTTTGGGATGCAAAAACATACACTGCTCTTGCAGAGCAGTGAAATTCCTCATTGGCTGTGTTTCTCAGTTTTATAATGTTTGGACTGCAGACTTGTCTTCTCTGTGAAGTATATGTAAGGAGATTATCTTAATTCACGTGGAAGAAGAACAGTTACCTTATGGAAAAAACTATAGTCATATTCTTTATAGTTATTGTCAAACGTTACATATCCCAGCAGATGGCAAATAGTATACTAAGGTATAGGCCTATATAAGATATAACATCTCATAAACAGATCTGGATCTTTGTGTTAATGTCAGTGCATTTATTCTTGCATTTTATATAATTGGAAATTAGCCAGTGTGGTGTAAGAAAAGATCCTGACACTTTCCAGTCCTGACTTCATAATAAATTGATAAAAGAAAGGGCTTGTTCAGCATTTTTCTATGTTCTGAGTAGTCAGTAGCTTTGCCTTAAATCATTAGGGCTTGATTTCTCTTTGTGGGGACTTTTAGTCCTCTTCTGTCTTTTTTGCCTTTTGGCAATGAAAGACTTAACTGTCCATTTCAAGATGGGGTTGTGATGCAGGAGTTGCAATAGAATAATTTTTTGTAACTCTGATTAATTAGAGTATTATGTACCTGCCTACTGAGGAGGGAATTGACTGCATGGTACTGTCAGGTTACCTGGCTCCTGGCTTCTTCACCGCTGCTAGCTCATTCCTTTGGGGGCAGTAACAGGATGCTCAATTCTTGCTGTATGTGCAGAGCTCAGATAAGGGTCTTTGCCAAAAAAAATCTAGAAATACATGCCTCAGGTTTTCTTTGGAAACTTGGGCTGAGCTATTGATATAAAACAGATTTTGGTTATAGGCACTGGAAATGTCAGTATTGGTGTAATCATTTTCTGTGTACTTACCTTCACTAGAGGTCAAATCTACTGCTCAGTTACTCAACTTGTTCTATTTACTTTTCCTACAGCTACTTCCAACATAGATTCAAACCTGCTTACTTTGTGATGTTTAGGAATTGGAAATTTAATCATGTCAGTATAATTGTACTTCACAGTGTCATAGAAGGCCCTTCCCTGTAACTTTGTGTGACATGGCTGCTCCAAAATATTCCATTTGCTGGCTGAACATATGCATTCTGAAAACTTGCTTAGAAAAATATTTTTAATGTATGTATTATTGCCTACTAAATATTTATTTTTGCCTCTAGGATATAAGTAACTACTGAAGTTTTCTTGCAGAAGATAGATGGAGTATAGAAATATTCTCTTCTTACCCTTCCATCAAAAATATATTTGAAAAGAAGATAACTTTAATATCTTAAATCACAGACCTCAATCACACACTTGTATTTGTGGATAAATATTTTTTTTTCTCAGTACTTTTATTGCTCAAATTCTAGTTTGTATTGCTATTGTTTTTAGCTATTAATATTCTACTGAATTTTGACTCATCACAGGTTTTTTTAAGTCACTTCCACATCTCTATTGTAGCAAGCATTTTCTTTCCAGATGAGTTCAAACATTCTGTAACAACTAAGTGCATATAATGCAAATCCTTTTTTCACTTTTTCGTTTTAGTTTTCTCATGTATGCCCCCCTTTTTAATCCCGTTCGTCTTAACGGCTGATACAGTTTGTAATTAAAATGAAAATCCTTTTTTTAATTCAAGCTTTTCCCCACTGTTATTGTATTTCTGCTATTGTTACAGAAATATTTTAAAGAACAATTCAATCACCCCTATTATTTTTCAGTTTTTTTCTCTTCCAACTATTCTTTACAGGAACATATAAGGAACTGTTTCTAAGTCTGGACAAGAAACAACCCTTTATGCCTTAACTGGTTGGAGTAATTATGAACAAAAGTGACTTCTCTAATTCTTTCACATACATTCGTTTTGTCCCAAATTTACCTGTAATACTGGTGGAAGTAGGGCTGTTCATGTTGTTTCCAATTCACTGTAGCTGTACTATATGTTATTATTGTTAAAAAAAAAAAATTGTGAAATAAGCTACTGGTTCATCTTTCTCCTGTATTTACGTTCTGGGGAGGGAGGCAGACCAGTACTGATGAAATTCAGTTAGGAGACACATCATTATTGTACCTATCTGAGGTAAATAGAGACTAAAGACAGAAAAAACAGAAAGTCCACAGAAAAACAAAGATAGATAGAAGACCACAAGTTTACCTGCATGTACTGTTTTTTTCTGCGATACAGTTAATTTTCTTCATAGTAGCTAGTACGGGGCTGTGTTTTGGATTTCGGATGAAAATAATGTTTTTAACACAAGGGTGTTTTCATTATTGCTGAGCAGAGGTTATACAGAATCAAGGCCTTTTTGTCTTCTCACCCCACCCCACCAGCGAGCAGGCCGGGGGTGCACAAGAAGCTGTGAGGGGACACAGTAGGGACAGCTGACCCCAGCTGACCAAAGGGCTGTTCCATACCATATGACACCATGCATCAGCATATAAAGCAGAGGGAAGAAAAAGGAAAGGGGTGGGGGATATTTAGAGTGATGGCATTTGTCTTCCCAAGAAACCATTACGCGTGATGGGGCCCTGCTTCCCTGGAGATGGCTGAACACCTGCCTGCCCATGGGGAGTGGTGAATGGATTCCTTGTTTTGCTTTGCTTGTGTATGTGGCTTTTGCTTTACCTGTTAAGCTGTCTTTCCCTCAACCCTTGAGGGTTTTTTTTATTCTCTCCCCCATCCCACTGTGGGGCGGAGTGAGTGAGTGGCTGTGTTGTGCTTGGTTGCCATCTGGGGTTAAACCACGACACTGAGGTATGAAGGAGACCCAAAGCCAAACGACAGAGGTAGTAGAACAGACTCAAGAGACAGGATTTTCTTCAGTCTAAACTATTAGAAATGCTGGACTGGAAAGAAAAAGTAATAGAAAAATTTAACTTGCAACATTGTGTGTCCAAGGATATTTGTTAACCCTTGTTATTTAATACGTTTCACACTAGTATATCTAAATTTTCTGTGTTTAAAGAGCTACTTCTTAATGCTTTGCATTTTACTACTTTTTCTAAACATTTAAACACTTGAAGAGTTTTGCAGTTTTTGGCTGGATCCTGAAATTAGAACGCTTCCAACCTCAACGAGCCATCTCAAGCTGGGATTTCACTTTAAACTATTATGGTATTTGAGTTTCTGTCACTTTTACTATCATGTGAATGTTTTTATTTAAATAAGAGCAAAAATAATAACATGTGTGTCTTTGTTTTGCATCACAAATTTAAACCTTGGGCTTTTTGGCAGAGATGAGAAAAGATCATTTGAATGATAACCCATATATTATTTCTTTACTCAGTTGTAGCCAAACGGGCTCGATCATTTGTTCAGTTCAATTAGTTAATCAGTTAACACAGCAATAAGAATGTTAGTATAGAAAATTCTGTGCAGCTGAAAAGAGAAATAAAAATGTAAACCATATTATTTTACTTTTAAAATTAAAGCAGTTTATTTTACATTGAGAACTGTTTACTGGGAAAGAAGTAGTTTCTGATATGTATACTACACTGGTTCTGGGAGTGGATAGCATATTTTTTCCAAATTTTGGAAGAACTTAAATAAGCAAAGAATGTTTAATTGCTTATACCTGTCCAAAGCTGCATTAGATGAGTAGGACAGAGACAGTGCAAATGAAAGTTTCATTGTTTATTATAAAATAAAACAGTAATGATCAAACTTACAAAGATAAAAAATTCAATGCAAGTTTCTTAAATGGAGTAATTAAAAACTGTACTGAATAAAGCAAGTGGTGGCTGTAAGTAATTTGCTTGTTTAGCTCTAATTTTATGTGGCACCTTGCTAAATAGTAAGGAAAAAGTTACCTGTTTGCCTGATCTTGGCTGCTGTGCTCTGAATGAGTTGTATCTCTCTGGAGCAGGCAAGAGGCTGAGAGCAACAATCAGTCCTTGATGGGGAAGGAAATTCTGAAGCAAAGATGAGGCTGGTGGTGAGAAATACTGCCAGTGGGGAAACACTGACATAAGTACATGAAAGAAGAAGGCATAAACTGAGACTCAGATGTATGGGGAAAAAAGAATATTTTCCAATAAATCAGAGGGAAATGCTTAGACGTTGCTGATAAACAGAAAGCTGCTTGAAAGTGCTGGATAGAGAACAAGTAAAGAGGAAATCACCTGTCCTATGATATGGCAATGAAAAAGGAAAAATATTATTAAAATAATGTTATTTTAATGTTTTCTTTTTAAGCACATCTATTATGAAGCTGTTTGCTTCTAGCTTATGATTTAGTGAAGCCTAGCTTACAAAATTCAAATGTGTTTTGATTTTTTTTTTTTTTTGAAGTGTTTACTTTAACAAAAAACTACTGGAAAATCTGCTTTAAGATTCCAGGTAAGTCAGATCTTGCTGTGATGATATACAGAAGTGGGAGGTACTGGAATGCAAAGGGCAAAATTTTTTTAGAGTATTCTCAGGCCAGGGTCCTACGCAAAACAAAATAGGGTTTGGTGGCTGCTGCTACCTAAACAAAGGTGGCATACATGTGGGACAGTGGCTATAGGTTGGTGGAACTTTTTCCAGGTGGTCTCTCTCCTGGTGGAGCTGGAGCAGAGCAAGTATCTTCTAAATTCTGTTCAGGAGGTTCCTGTTACCCCAGTAACAGATGATTCCCATCACCACACTTACAGTACTAAGTCACCCTTAGTGGTCACCCTTGCTCAATACTAATCCCTCCCACACAGGGCACTAAAGTTCCTTGATGGGAAACCTTGAAAATGATCATGATTTCTCTTGGCTAAGCACCATGCATGTAAGTTCCTCTACTAAATCTGTAACTTAGAGATAACCAGTGTTTTTAAAGGTTAATTTGCTCTGACAAAAGTGTATTTTGAAAATAATTAGGTTTCTGAAGTCACTAGAAACCCTGGAAGAGGAACGTCTTTGTGATGAGCATATGTCTTCTGATATAGCTTGATCAAATACATTCAAAGTTTCTGAATAAGCATAATTTTTCATGGTTTAGTCACAGAAGACACAGTCATTTTTAGTCCCCCTTTGACAGAATTAAATGTTTCTCTCACAGGACCCTACAAAATCCTCTTCTAAGATCCCAGGAGGTTGCCAAGTCTCTCCATTCAATTGTAACACTGAGCTGAGAATCCACAGAAGTATGTTAATTATATATAGGTGACCTTGGATTTTCTTCAGAGTTAGGGCCTTAGAAATGAAATCTAAATACTGATTAAAGGCTCCGATTGACTCAAGAAATCAAACATTTGCTTAAATCCAATTAACTTAATTTTTTGGCTAAGTAAGAATGGCAAAAAGTTAGGCAAGACTTTAAACGTTTTGTTGAACATGGACCTGAGAAAAACTTTTCTTTATAGGTTTTTGGTTTTGTTAGTTTGAAATTTTAACAGATGTGCACTCAGGGACAGAATCAGAATTTAAAAAACCTGGAAAAGATGAGTTTAATTTTTTCTAAGTGAGAGGCTAATCTAAAAATAGCATTTTTATCTTTCATTATATGGTGTTAAAGTGTAATATGGAAAACTGCTTAGTTTGACCAGATACATAATTTATTCCAAAAAGTAGCCTTTATGTTACTCCAAAATGTAAATAAGACAACATAAATTAATCAAATACAGATGCACAGTTTTCAAATATGCATACTTGTCAGCATAGTTGAGTTGAATGAAACACTGAATGAACAATGATTAAAATATAATATGTTGCTTTTTTAAAAAAAGTTTTTCCTATGATTCATTAAGGTTTGTTGTGATTTTGCTGTTGTCTCTTTAATCAGATGTCCAGCCTGATTGATATGCTTTATGGTGCTTAGTTGGCATAGAGAAGCAATTACAAAGAAGAACAATTATTTAGAAGTACATTTTGTATGAATGATGCTAGCTAATGTAATCTTTCTAGCTTTCCTATTACTCATTTGCTAGCTAATTATCCATATGTCACAGTATTTTGAAAAACATGTTCAAAACATTTTTGCTTCATTCTATCTATTCTGGCTTTCCTCAGGAGTTTGGATTATTTTTAGAAGTGGAAATGAGAATGTTAAAAAAAAAAAAAAGGAATCTTCTGAAAGCTCATGAAAGAAATTTAACTATTTGTGGTGTAATACCTGTGGGGACAACTGACAATATTGGTTGTATTGGCTCACAGTTTTAGCAGGTATATGTTAGCATAGCTTCACTGAGGTCATACAAAGTATGCTGATTGGAAAACATATTTAAGAAAGTGAAAAATGTCACACAGCAGTGAGGATTGAAGAAAAAACTTTGAGAAGCAACAGTGTGAACATCGAGGTCAGAGAAGAAGGAGGAAGAGGAGATGCTTCAGGCACAGAAGCAGATACTCCCATGCAGCCCATGGCAGAGACCACAGTGGGGCAGATATTCTCCTGCATCCTGTGGAAGAGATGGTGGTGAAATGGGTATTTCCCTGCAGACCATGGAGAGGAAAACACTGGAGCAAATATCCTCACTGCACATCCACTGTTTTTTAAAATACTTCTCCCTGTGGAAGGGATTAATGGAGATTGTGGAAGAAAAGAAGTAACTTTAAACTCTTTAGTAAGCAGCACTACAATCATCACTAATTCTGAAAACAACGACATTGCAGAATGGGCTGCACATACCTGATCTGTTTTTTTATGTAAACACCTTTATCTGAAACACTATTATCCATGCATTTGAAACACTTATACATACTAAAATCTTTCAAACAGTTGGTGTTGTACAGCTATTCAAAGAGTGTTCTATCTAAAAGAGTCACCGTGTTTCCAGGTTAAAAACTTGGTTAGGCAGGTTAAAATGCATAAATCTGTTTTCTCTTTCTCTTATGTTCATAGCAAGATTTGAAGGAATGATGTAACTGCTGCTGAGGGTATGAGTGGCAAGTGTTTGCATTTCTTTTGGCCAAAATCATTACATACATTCGTTAAAGGTTTCTCCATGTTTCACTTTCTGGCTTCAGTATGAGCATTGTACATGGCAAAGGTAAATAGGGGATATAGACTTTTGCTCACACCATCTAAATTTTCATGTTAATGCTAAGATGGGAAAAAAAGGTGTTTGGAACATTAAAAAAGCCCCCCTCCCCCATTCATTTATTTTTGTTTTGTTTGATCAACAAGTTACATGCAGTTTCAAGCTTTTAAAATTCTACAAAACTCTTTTTTCCCTTTTCATTATAATTCAATCTCCATCTGAACACTTTTGTTGTTTCTTTATCCCATTTTATTAAATAAGGCAAAGAGGCTATAAAGATCTGCTGTCAATAACCAGCCCTGTTAAAAAGTATCTGCAACCTTCAAAGCTGAAGAAGGTTGTGGATCTTGCTCATGGGAGGGCAAGTTAATAAGCAGAAATGCAAGCTTGCCAGGCTGTCTTATCCAAAACCCTTAATACTTTTTCATGCTTCTTTTCTTCTACCCTCTTTTTTACCCAAATAAAAAAGCAGCTGTTCAGTTAGATTAGTCTGTCTTTCTTTCTTTTTCTATTTTTTCATCCTGTCCTTATACAGAACTTCTAGAATACAATAAAGACAGAAGACTATCATGTTCTACATAAACTACTTAACATTTCTTTATGTTATTTTTATTCAACGTATAGAATTTCACTATAAGAATACTGTCATATTTTAAATACTATGTTCCCTTATAAACAAAAAACACCACAACACTTTTATATGGAGTCAAATATTTAATATCCAGATCAAAATACAACAAGTTATCATTATTTAGTTACAAAAATTATTAATAGCTGTGTTCCAAACTAATACAGAAAACCTTCTTTAATGATACCTTTTCAAGTGTTACACAAGAAGTGTGACTAACACCAGCCACTCTTCTCTGGTGGTACGTGTGCCTGCCCATGACCCGGGGGTTCCCTGCCTGACTGCACTAGTCTCTCTGAACCTGGGGTGGTAGGTGTGGCAATGGAGGTCAGCACCTTGCAGTCCCAAGCAGTAGGAGCAGGGTGCCTGTTGTGGGTGCAACCCTCTTGGCCCAGGGCCTCTCTTGGGATAAGTTCCTCCACACACATCTTCCTCCCACCAGCTGCTTTTCTCTTCCTTTTCTTCAGGCAGCAGCAGCCCAATTATTCCAAACACATATTAACACAATCCTAGAAACGGAGAAAGGTTTGGGGTGTGAAACATTTCATTTTGTTCATGTTCCTTGTGGTAATTGTTCATTTAAATCCAGTTGTAGATCTTACTTGGCAAGATTTAATCTGCTAGCTACTTCAAAAGGAGTGTATTTCTGTGTATGCCACCATGATAGCTGATGCTACTGTTAGACCAGCCATGTTGTTCCTTATTTTTGTGTATTTCACCACTTTTTAAAATATTGAAGTCATATTTCATTCAGCTTCAGATCATTTTGAAGTGTTAATAAGCTATATCTTTTTTGTTGGGCTACATGACCTCCAGAGGTTTCTTCCAACCTAAATCATTATTTTTTCTCCCAGGCTCTGAAAAGTCTTTTACATACTTCATCTATCTGGTTTTGTATGCTTGATGATTCCCTGAAACTTCTAAGCCTGCTGTTCTTTATTTCTTCTTCTTTCTGTCAGGTTTCTCAACTGGGAGGCTGATAAGTGTGATCTTAAGGGGAATGTCAGATAAGCTGACCAAAAAAAAGTAAATATTGTTCTTTCATCACATTTCATCTCAGGAAGAATCTTTGCTCTTACACTTACCTTTTCATTCTTCCCTTTCCTTTCCACAATTTTAGTGATTCCTTCTTCCCAGTAGGGAGCTGAACAAGATGACAAGTCATTTTCTTTTTAGAAGCCTGAAGTAGAAGCCTGGTGCAATCTGCTCATTTTTCACTCTTGATGCTAAATATATAACTTTGAGTTAAGTAATGGTTAAAAAAGACAATGGCATACAGTTGTTTCTATGTCACACCAGTGCAATACTAAGCAGGATTTTGGGGGATAAGTATGTCTATGCTGGGGAAGCTAAGGGAATTGCTAGATCCAAGCTAATAATTGCATTCCTTAATACTAAATAACCTATTGCTTAGCTACATGAAAAAGAAACTGAGAATATAATTGTTTAGGAAGGCTAAGGAAAATGTTTACTTTACCCAGAAGGAATCTTTTTCAGATGCTATAAAATTGCAAGAGAAAGATTAATATGTCAGTAGATATTTATCATGTTCCTCATGATACTAAAGACACAACTAATGACTTTCAGAATTCTAAATTCTACCTTATGTTTTCTTGAAAATATTTGTGAAGATTACTGAAAACCAGTTGTGACAACAACAAAAATTCTTAGGGCTTAATGTCTTCAACTTCTCAATTCTCTGATGTTTTTCTATACAAATTTCTGTATGCATATGAATTTTCAGCTGTGAAATGTTCCCTGAAATTATTTTTTTATTAAAATGTATCTAATAAAAAGGATAGGTAAATTTCCATCACACATAACTCATAAAGTGCAAAGGTAGATGCTCTGAAATCTATAACATGCAGTTTTATGTTAGAATGCCACAGAATATCTCTCAGAAGATGCTTTGAAAATTGTAATTTCTAGATGCATATTGATCAAATTGTGAGGGAAACTTATTCAGATTGTGCCTAGTTTTGACAGTGCTCTACTTAGTAAATACAATAAATCAGAAGGCTTTCTCCATTATTTTATTGCATTGGAAAGGAAGAGTTAAGGAAAATTTACTCCCTGTTGTACAGAGAGAGGAAGTAATTTGCTGCTGTGATTGTGCCGGCAGGAGACAAAATGGACACTTTCCAATTTTACTGCTCTCAAAATCTGGATGGATGGTCTAAACATGGTGGGATTTTAGATTTTTGATCTTGAGTTTTTCCAACCTTTCCCTCATGTGATCTTGCTTAATATAGGGATGTAACCTCTTTGGCTGTTCCTTTGAAGCAGTTTTATGTATGCACCTATTTTAATGTCAAAATGTTTTCCATTTTACAAGCATACAGTGACAAATGGCTTAATTTATGCTCCCTGCCAGCATTTAAGTAGGTAATGTGCAAACAGTCAGCTCGGCAGATGGGAAGGCAGGTAAACATATCCGTTAATCTATAGAAAATGCGATCAAAATAGAAGGTAACTGGAGGACTGTTAAGACAAATGTGAAGTAGTGAATCTCCCACACAAATATTAGTCTGATCTAATATCATTTACTGTTAACTTAATTCTCTGTGAAGTAAGCTTATAAAATCTGCATGATCTGAATGGTTAATTCATGGTAAGAATTAGCATATTTAAACATAGGTAATTTCAGTCAGAATAAATTAAAGCTTAGTAAAAGTCAAACCTTTTTGTGTAGAGAAAATTTCATCTTTAGGTGAATAATTTCCAAGAAAATCACAGTATTTTAGTATCTGCAAATACAAACAGTCAATGTCTGTTTGATTTTGTACCATATTTTCTCTGCTTACAGTTTAGAAAGTAAAATAATAATAATAATAAAATATATATATTGAAATACAACCAATTTACTCATGTTGAAGAGAGTGACACTTTTCTCCTGAGCATAATGCACCTTACACCCTCACTCTTCCCTGATAACAGAGGTTGAAACTATTTTTATATTACCAGGATAAAAAAAAATCCTGCTACTTTTAATTTCTCTATGTAAAGAGCTTCTATTGAATAACTAGGGTTATTGTGTTTAATAATACAAAACAATGATTGTATTTTTCTGTATGAAATTTCAATACAAATTTCTTTTGGACTGTGCCTGCCATCATCCATTCCAACCCATAGAATACTACAGATGTAAAACTCAGTTTTATCTGAGAGTAATATTGAGGGGACATATGACTCTTCTCATTTGCAAATGTCTATGAGTGGCAATTGTACTAAAATCAGTGCAGATACAGTAATATAAAAGTGACATGGGTTCATCAGGTCTTTTGTGTATTATTCCCTGTAAATCAGTTCCTGTTTTTAAGGAATAGCTGATGTTTCTCATGAACATTATCATTAGCCTACATACTGATTCATTTCCTTTTTTGCAAGACTTAAAACATTTCTAAATGCCTTATTATGAATCAGCAAAAGGTCAATTGCAAATTAAACTCTTTGAAACTAATGAGGGAGGCATGTCTGAACTATATTTTATCTTTGTTCCTTCAAGACACGTAAGCATACTGAAAAACATGGAAATGTTTTTGTTACGCTTAATTGCTTGCAAATAGGATATTTTATCTGAAAAAATAAAATTTTATTGTAGAATAGCTGCACTTTCTCTTGGGAATTTGTTTTAGTTAGTTTGTATAACAGACTATACAGTTTACTTCATGGTAACAGACTGTGCAAGATGATAAAGTGAGATCCAACTTCAAAACTATCAACATAGGACAGTAGTATTAATAACAACTTGAAGTAACAATGTAAGATGTCTAATAGGTTTGAATTCTATAGTATTCAGTTATCCAACCTTTAGTTTTTAAAATAGTTTATTTTCCTCACAAATTTCTGAATGTTGAGGGGTTATTTTTAAGATATCTTCAGTTAAGTAACAAAAAGCAAAGAAAATATATAGTTTTAGGAAAGTTTGTGTAATATACATACAACAGGAAACATAAATAAGAACATGGAGACTAAAGTACCTAAAATATTTATTTGATTTACTAGATTGCTGGGGATTTTACTTTTAGTAAGTAAAGCGATACTACTGAAATTAATGTTTCTTAGAATAAACATTTCTTAGGTGAGTTAGGAAGAACTGTATATTTGAACCTTGTTTTAACAGAAATAAATATTTGAGCAATGTGTCATGGGAAGAGAGTTGGACTCATGAGATTAAATTATATGATTTTCAGTGAAATTTGCCTATGGCATTTCATAGCTGTGAAATTACATATATGGAAAAAGAATGGTTCCCATCTGCATTCCCTCCACTCACCTGATCCCACCCCCCACCAAAAAAGTGGGGAAATTTTATTATGAGTTTCATTTTTGAGAAAAAGATTAAAATTTCTGATTTTCAGAGGAACTATTTTCATTGTTGATGCAACTTGCTGTTGAGGTCTTTCTAAGCAAGAAAAGGCAGGCACATTTTAAAGTGTATTAAAACAGCAAAGATTATTTTACTTACCTGTGTTCCTTTGATTTAACCTGAGTTTTTAGGGTCTTGTTTTTAATTAATCCCAGGTCAGTAGTGACTGAAATTTATTGTTGAGGGCCTGTAAGAATGAATTTAATTGCCACAGGCCACTTTCCCAAGTGGTAATTAGGCACACCCTCTAAACAGTCATTATATTTCGTGCCAGTTGCCAGCCTTGCTGGCAGTGTCATCAGAGGTCATGAATTAAAATGGTGTGAGTAGAATCTAAGTTACGCTTGTGGTTACTTACACATAAAAACTGTTAGTCAGAATTTTCTACTATAGAGTTATTAGGTCTGCATTTGAGGCACATTTTTCTGGTGTGGTCCACATGGCCTCCCCTTGTACTTCCTGCTAGCTACAAAGTCCCACATTTTAGAACTGTTGTAAGACTAAGAGATAGGAAGAAACGTCAGGAATGTATATACATGTTTTGAAGAGGAACAGCTGTTGGTAAATGACAGCTTTTCCTTCTTCAAACATTTAATTATTAGAGACACACAGCCACTTCCAAATCCTTTAGATCCTCTAAAAGAGTTTGTGAATTGTTTATGGGCCAGACGCATCGTTCATGTTTGATGCCAAAGCATGATCACAACAAACTACATCTTGTATGTGGTTAATCTGTAAAAATATTGTGTTGAGCCTCTGTGCCAGAACATCAGCTGGTGCTTCCCATTGCAGAGCAGCTTTCACATTCTGGCAACCTTCTCTAGACTGGGGCAGGAACTAGAAGGTCTTGAAATTAAGAATGGTAGAGATGGAAAATTAAGGCTTGTTGTTAGAAGCTTGCATGGAGAATGGTCTCAGGGATAGTTTCCTTTGTCAGGTCTTAGTTATATGCAAGCAGATATCTTCAGGGATCTGGAAAAGGCTTTGCTTTTACTGTCCATTTCCATATTGGTCAGTTCAACAAAAAGTTCACTCATTTTCTGGAAAGATGGCACTGGAGATGCCATCCTTTATTGCTTTTTACTTAGGTAAATGTGTCTAAGGTATTAGGTAAATTAGGTAAATTAGGTAAATTTACTTAGGTAAATTTGCCATCACAGAAACATGGTGGGATGCT
>NW_010554220.1:0-44275 GCF_000687285.1 Phaethon lepturus | reverse complement strand
CCATGGGAGGGAACCCAAGCTGGAGCAGGGGAAGAGGAGTCCTCCCCCTGAGGAGGAGGAGCGGCAGAGACAGCGTGTGATGAACTGACCACAGCCCCCACTCCCTGTCCCCTGTGCCACTCAGGCTGAGGGGGTAAAGACATCAGGACTGAAGTTGAGCCTGGGAAGAAGGGAAGAGTGGGGGGAAGGTGTTTTAAGATTTAGGGCTTATTTTTCATTATTCTACTCCAACTTGATTGGTAATAAATGAAATTCATTTTCCCCATGTTGAGTCTGTTTTGCCCATGACGGTAACTGGTGAGTGATCGCTGCCCTTATCTCGACCCACTGGCTCAAACCAGCAGAGGAATAAGCTGCACATGTGGAAGAAAAGTAACAGGAGTGAGACATGGATGAGGACCCAGTACCAGCTTGGGGGTGGGCACATTCCCTATCACAGGATGGGAGTCCAGGACCGCAGTGAGCTGATCTACATTATTAGTCACAGCAGCTTCCTGAGCACCATGTTTTTCTCCCCTGCTTCTCTTCATTAATAATGATGGAAAAACGTTTCCATCCCTGGAAACGTTCAAGGTCAGGTTGGATGGGGCTCTGAGCAACGTGATCTGGTTGAAACTGTCCCTGCTCATTGCAGGGGTTGGACTAGATGACCTTTAAAGGTCCCTTCCAACCCAAACTATTCTATGATTCTGTGATGATGCTCTGATCCCTTCCTATGTGAGCAAGTCATTCCCCACAGCTGATCAGGACTGAGTGTCGGCACCAGCTGGCAAAGTGCAAACAGCTCTGAATTAAGCTGCTGTAATTTTGAATGGCTTTCCAAGCTCAAAACCTGCTAAAGTCCTCAAGTTCAGCAGAACATGTGCAACCTTCAGGATCAAGGGTCAATACACAGAGCAACACTTTCTGCCTCTGACATTGCTTCAGGATGCTTCCTAATATAGCACTCCATCTGGAGAGCCTTAAAAATGAAAAAAAAGGGGGATCCTGAATGAACCTTAGTACAACCTTCCCTTTCAGGAGACATGAACGCAGGATTCAAATTAAAAGAAAGTTTTTCTAAAAAGTGTGTGACACAGTGTCCTGGCTTGTGACACTCATCTTGGAAATAAGGAGTGATTCAGTCAAGAAACAACATGCGATTCATTAAAACCTCAAGCAAAAACAGAAAGTCAATTTAAAAAGAAATTATTCTAATCTGAAATAGAAAGAAAAACAGGACCTGTGTGTTAAGACAGTCTGATAGCCTTACCCACTAAAACGCCTCAGAGATTCACATTGTGCTGGAGGAATTAGGCAACATCAGTTTCTCACAGTGTCCTCCCTGGCTTTAAGAGTCACAGGGAAAAGAAACGAGCCCTCGGGATGGTATCTCACTGCCTTAAAGGCACTTGGCTCTCCTCACATCTCCTCGGCTCACTCCCCAGCACACCTTCCAGGAGCAAACGCGCTAGAGGTCCTATAGGGACAATTGTCCTCTCCCCTGGCTGCTCCTGACTCAGTTCTTTAACACAGCTTATTTTGCTCATGGTAGAAAGCAGCAGTATGTGACCGTGTACCTTAAAACCGTTGCGAAAATCTGTGCTTTACTGAAGCACAGGAGAATTTTAGCTGTGATTTCAGGAGGGCCAAAATTTCAGTTTGATTTTTTTCTTGCACTTGCACAGACTGTGTTGGTCTAGCAGTTAGCTGGAGATGGTGCATTAGCTGGTGCAAATGGAAGCAATGATGAGAAAAGGAAAAAAAAGCTTTAAAAATATTTCAGCTGAACGCTTGTTTTCTGTGGGAACACATTTGGTAGCTTGATGTAGGCCTTCCTTCCTGAATTTTGACCATCAATAAAATGTACATACATTTATATGGGTTTGAGCTTCCTAGAACTCTGTCTTGGCTCCCCTCCTCAGGCCAAGTTCCATTGCTCAAGCTTGCAGAGAGGCCCTCCTCCAGCTGTGCGAAATCTTGAAAGGCACCTAATGAATTAGACATTACTAATATTCTCTTCCAACATCAGAAGACAGTAATTAACTCTTTGAAGACTCATCCTAAACACTGCTTTATAACTTTCAGTCCTCAGAGGCGGCTATGTAATCTCATTGTGATTTTAAAGAATGTCTTGCCAGATTAATTATTTTTCCCTGTTTGGAAAAAAAGCTCAAAGTCCTGGTTCTGCCTTGGAGTGTGCATCAGTGACATTAGATGTGGCCGAAAGATTTCAGAGCACGAAACACGATATGCTGCAATACTTTCCAATTACAAATTAAAAGTCACCTCACCACCCTGGGCAGGAGATGACTGCAGCTTGAAAAGCTATCAATCAGGCATGCTCACTTTATGGGCTCATAAATGCAGCATGATGGCTGAGCTACCTAACACAAAAAAAAGAAAACAAAAATCCAGAGTTGATAATAGCATGCTGCGCAGATGCCTTAAGTAGGTCATTCAACATGCCAGGCCTCTAAATGTTACTTGGGAGTGAGAAAACATTATTTTCCCACTTCAGCTTGACTTTCTCTTCCCTGTCATGTGGAACTAACCTTTTGTGCTTAGTACTATTATTAATTTATTAGCCTTTTGAACGTCTAAATTGTTTTGCAGTCTATGGACTACATCTAAGTGCTTGTTGAGGGACAGTGGAGCACAAACACGTGTGTGTGTGCATCCACATACATGTATGTGTACTTAGAAGAGCAGATCTGATGAAAGAACAACTCCGCCTATATACTTTTGACAGTGAGAACAGCAGTTTTCTTCAGCACAGAACCGCAAGGAGTGTATATTTGCTATAATTAAATGTCAAACCTTACAAGTGATGACTATGTAGAAAAAGTGCTAAGTATATTTCTACTGAAATCAATTAAAGGAAACAATCATTTTCTTTCCATTTAGATTACATGACACCAGCACAAACTGCTGCAGTACAGTGCAGCTCTGTCAGCCCGGTCTTACTGCGTGAGCAACTGCTTTCTGTTTGCCTAATGGAACAGTCCTGGCATTGCTTTTCCTAAGAGATGAACTCACCGTCAAACACTTCTGTGCCCAACAGGGAATCCCATATACTTTCAGCAGATACGAGGTTTGAAACAATCCCCTGAATAACTTTATGTAACAGGACTTAGATTGTGTCCCTGGTGTTGAAAGTAGCATGATCTATTTTGTGTCTAGTAACAATACACATAACTTCTGCAAAGCAGGCTCCAGCTCAGCACATCTTACTGCAATACTAGAAGTAAGTCTTTTCCCAAAATAGTTCTTGATTAAAACTGTAGGAGGCATCATAGGTGGAGTTCATCTGATGTACTGTGGGTATTTAAAAGTTAGTGATCAAGGACTCTCTCAAAAGACAACAGAAAGGGGATGACTTTCCCATCCCAGACTGGGCACTGAAGAGGGGACACATGATTGCCCTATGGAAGAACCATTCCTCATGGGCTATAAAGGCAACTGGTGACTAGCTTGGATGTCATCACCCAGCTTTTAGCGAAATGAGCTCCACCCTGCATGTACCACATTGACACGACCTTTCTTTGACTCTCCATCCACTCCAGTGTAATGCCCGCACATGCACCCAACCGACATTTCCTTTCCCTGTGCAAAATCCAGCATTTCTTTAGAACTGCTGTTCTTCTTGCTTTGAGTCACTGCTCCCATGGCAAAGTCCAGGTACCTAACATGGAGCTATACAGCAGGTATCTGTATTGGGGACCTGAGTTCCACAACTGTTTCCACCTGGGTGACTCCCTGTGGCAGGGCCCTGCAGGGGAACCAATTTTCCTAAAAAAAAGGTGTGTAGGAGAGAAGAATATTCATGGTAACCCAGCCAGGAGGTTATTCTCCATATGCATCCCTGGACTACAGGGTTGAACTCCAGCACATTGCCCTGTCAGGAAAAGATCTACGTGTTTTTGCTGTATGCAACCTTGTCATGGCTAATGGGGGAAGGGGGAGTCCCAGGAAGCTAGCTGAAGTGACAGGTTCATGATTTTAAGAAGGAAAGAATACATTTTGGCACAATGTATGTGGCATAATCTTGTCCCATGAAATCACCGTCAACAACGCCTGAGCAGAATCGTCATCACGGGACTGTAGCCGGTGGCATGTTGTAGGTAGGGGAGATGGCAAGGGAGGGATGCTGAAGTCAAGGCTTGGAAGACATCTTATGAACAGAGAAGCAATAAGTAAGAAACCCCAAACCAGCTTGCAAGCCCCAAAGCCCTTCTTCAAG
Organism: Phaethon lepturus; assembly: GCF_000687285.1. Classification (NCBI taxonomy): domain Eukaryota; kingdom Metazoa; phylum Chordata; class Aves; order Phaethontiformes; family Phaethontidae; genus Phaethon; species Phaethon lepturus. The sequence continues at coordinate 40,053 of NW_010554220.1, read as the reverse complement.
TCTGAAGCAGAGTTAACAAGCTTCAAGTCAGAGGTAAGTTGACAAGCTGGAACCAAACCTGATTATAATTCAGCTCTTTCAGACTCCAGCACAGACAGAGGGGGACTGTAATCCCATTGCATCTGCTTTTTGCCGTGGGTATTTTGTGCCACACTTGGTATATTAATGAGCACAAGGAATGCACTAAAAATTAACTCAACTCCTTTGAAAGAAGCATTTGTAAGATGGTCCAGTGGCTAGAGAGAAACTAGACTCAGAAAAGTAAAATTTGAGTTGTGTTGAACTCCTGTTACTATAGAGGCTGAAACTATCTGGTAAAATACTGAGGTAGCCTTGGTACATTATCAGGTGAGATACCCTAGATATAGCTGAAGAAAAAATGTGTTACAGCAGCTAGAGGATCACAGTTAATGCTCAATAATCTATAAATCATTGTTATGAGATTTCTCTATGCAAATGAAATTTATATAACCCTCATCAATCTTAAAAAAACCATCATAAAGATTAAATTCTGCAGCCACAATGCAAATTAAAGAATCCCTTAACCTGTTTTCAAGATAGGTCCTGATAGCTAATTAATTTTTAGATGGAGTGTTCTTTGAAAGGACTAATGGATAGTGAGCATTGCTGATTGATTATAAAATGAGCAGGAAGGTTTAAGAAGTGAGCTGTGAATGTAAAATCACTACCAAGCTTTATTAACCTTCCCATATTAATACTCTAAACCATGCAAGTGAGAGAAGCAGGTATTGTATTAATATAATACTTTTGCTGCGTATATCTTATTTATTTAACATCAATAAATTTCTTTTAGTTGGGTTATGCCATGCAGATCCATCAGACTGTCCTCTGACCTATATCTTAGCAGGTGAGAGACTAAACCTCACCTCTGAGGAATCCAGAATCTAGATTCTATCAGACTATAAAACACAACTTGATACATTATGCAATGGGGGAAAAAAAGCCAAAAACCAGCAACTGTGAAGAAAAGGAAAAGAAACGTAGTTCATAGGTCACCCTGCTAGGACTCCTTCTCAGAGCTGCAAATCGACGGGAATTTTTTATTGAGCCATCATTAACGAACAAGCGACAACATTTGTTGAAAGGCCAGTTAATCTGCAATGACCTGAAAACAGCAAGAGTAAATTGGGGGTTGTTAAACGCTGCAAACAGTCTGCAAGAGTGTGCAATCTCTTGGTGAAAGAAAGGGGAAAACGAGAGCTGTCGCCTTACCCGTTTCCTCAAATTGCAGGTGAGGGTGAGATTCCTTGAGAAGGAGTTTGCAAAAGCAGTATAGAAGTCCAACACTTTAAGCAAGGCTTCTCGTTTAATAATATGTAAATCGCAGTATGTCAGAGCCCGTACATTGGCACATGCGTGGGCCAGACTGGTTTCCTTCCAGAAGATATCACCAAACACATCACCTTTACCTGAAAAACAGCAGGATGAATTTGTTAAAAGGTAAAGCTTATGCAGTGCTCTTCAGCACACAAATGATTGCTTCCAATTATTCTAACATAAGCTCCCAACTGTGAAAACTAGTAAGGGTAAAAGTTTTAAAAGTATCTGAGGTACTTGAGTATCCTTAGCAGTAGCCCCAGGTTTTTAGAGGTATTTATAGATTGCTCTGTGAAATGTCACAAAGCATAAAAGCCAGATCGTAAAGGTCTCCTTGAGGCTGAAGATTGCAGATAATAGATTTTTCAAAGGCTCCTGAATACAATAAGCACTTAAATAATGCTCAGGTGATTGAATATTTCTGAGGGTCTGTTCCTAAGTGACTTAGGAGCCCTGCTCTCATCAAGAACTTGTGACATCTAGGTTCCTACATCACCAAGGCTTTGCAGCATGGTGCAAGACCCATCTTCCAGGGCCCAAGGACCACACTTTAAATGATGTTTAAACATTTCTACTTCCATGTGAGTGGCAAACTTCTTCTGAAAACCCACCAAAAACTGCCCTGAGACTTCTAACCTCTAAATACCAGGCTCTAATTCTTAAACAAATCCAGAAGTCTAGTTCTAAATCCTACACATCCACTTAAGTAGAGGCTTATGTTTAAGTCTGTATTTAAATGTTTGCTGATTAAGAAAGGGTTTGACACCTTAGAAACCTGCACACATAAATAACTTCAACCAGATGTGAAAATTACACGTGAAGGCTATTTCCACATTGGTAGGCAGTGTAGCAGAACAGCTGATGCTGAGGACCTGACCTTCACCCTGCACATTTTGAGGACTTAGGACTAGCCATAGTCCAGTTCCATGGTCAGAAGAGCTCCAGGGTTGGAAGTGCATGAGAAGTACTCCTCCACATCCCCCAGTTTCCTTTTCTCTGTGAGGAATCCACACTCCCAGACAGCCATGCTAGACACCGATGCAGAACAAGCGGGGAGGATCAGGACATCGGATTCTTTCAGGTTTGGACCCCATGGTTGCTCTGAGAAGAAGTAGCAGCGGAAAGCGCCTTGAAGCACCCAAAGCTGCCTCTTGCTGCCCAGCTGCTTCCCAGCCACGGTCTGGGCGAGGGCCATGGCATGCGTTTGTGGCTGACACCTCAAATCCTGAAGCAGAAGCCATGGTACAAAGGGCATGTTTTGTTTCAGAACCCAATGATATCAAAGCTCTTTATTTTAGCAGTTATTAAAAGGAAACTGAAATCAAACAGTTAGTGGTGATATCGCTATTGATTTCAGGTACCTCAAGCAGCTCCTTAGTGAACATTACTGATTTTGTAGTTTTGGGATCAAAAAGGTAATACATTTTGATATTTCCTCTTTTAATTACTCTAGCATTTCACTCAACTCTATTTTGGGAACACAGACCAGCGTAAGAATTTATTCAACCTTATAACTTTTGGGGTCAGAGGCTCTACTTCTCTATTTCCATTTCTGCTTTAGGTATTGGATCCAGTAAGACCTATCCGACATTTTTCATCTAGAGTAAAATAAAATGTGCAAGTCCTTATCTTCATTTTCTTTTTTTAATTTCCTAACGAAAGTCAGTATAGCAGAATCATCCCCCAGAAAGGTTATAACTGCATTCTCATTGAACTGCTTTTAAATAATTCTACATATTTTGATGTCATTAAAATTAACTACAATACATAATACAGACAGTATAATTTATAGAACAAGTTGCTTTCAAATGCTCTCCTTATCACAGAGCATTTCCTACTAACATATCATTTACCTAATGTACTGTTTTGAATCACCCTTTGCAGTTAATTGTCCTTGCCTATACCCACAGTTCAAAACCTGGTTTACAGACATACTCAGCACAGTTACATAATTCATAGAAAAGAGACCATTTCTGGTCTCTTTTTTCAATTTCAAAATGCACGAAATTGCTTAATGGATTTGCTCTCTGAGATGGACACAGGACACAATCGAGTCCTGCTTTCAATGGCTGCAGAGTGCAGTTAAAATGACACAATTCAATAATAGGGACTATTACGTTTTCTCCACTGAAATGTGAGCAAAATACTTGTTTTCTTTCTAAATTTAAGGTAATATGTAGCTAATTTAATCCAAGAAGTTGAAAGCAGTGGATACTCACTCCAAAACTCTGCACAATGTTGTCTTACAGAATGTGTACCCAAATCACAGGTAAATTAAATCCCCATTCTTAAACTTGAGCAGATCTCCCCGTTGTCTTCAGTTCAGTGAGGCAGTGAGCTGCACTGGGTTCCTCAGAAGGGCTGGGACATGACAAACTGAACTATTCACTCCTCCATGCATGAGCCATTGGTCACCGGATTTGAATGGTGAAGCTATAAAGCTCCTCTTACATTGGGGTTTATTCTCTTCAGAAAGTATAAAATCTTGGAAGCGTTTAAGGGTTCTTGAATTTGACATTTTCCCCACACACTTACAAGTCTTGTTTGCCTGTAATAAATGTGCTAAGGAATGTACTGAACGAAAACAAAACCAACCAGATTCTGCAAAACAGTGTGTCTTTCCTCATAAATACAGAGATTAATGTACTATACTTCATCCCTATTAACTGTAGTTCACTGAGTAGAGCGCGGTAATTATTCATTCAAGTTTAATTTCATGTGGCGCAACTCAATGAGAAAAACCTTCCAGAGTTGCAACAGAAAATTGAACTGGTAGGTCTGAAAGACCAGCAACAGAGGGGCACGCGTATGTTGTACGCTTGTACAACACGTGCACACCTCCAGGGAAAGCCCAGGGCTGGGCTGGGAATACAGAGGCACTTAGGGCTGATGCAGCCTGAAGGCTTTTCAAAGCCTGCCTCTAGAGATCTCTTGAGGCCCCAGCATGTTACCTCCCAAATCCGCACTGCCCTGAGTCCCGAGTGGCCTTAACACCTCTCCTGAATGGAGGCAAAGCTCTGGGAAGTCCTCCTGCCCCTGCTCTTACAGTGCCCGAAGCATCACTTGAAAAAAGGGATGCTGTAAAATGAGAGTGAGAACCTAAGTTTTGCACTTGGTATGAGGAGAGGGAAGAGGAGCATCAGGATTTGGATACTGCTGGATTGAAGCTGGTGGGAACATGGGTGTAAGGATTTGGGGACTGAAAGAACCACGGAAACCAAAAGGACATGTGCGGGGTGCTGCTGACAAGCATCATTTTTTCTGAAAGAGCTACACCGGTATCATCCTGAACACGGACAAAAATTTGCTGGTGTATTATGTACATATGCCTGTACATAAAACATACATACATATTCATGCATGTTTGTATATATATTTAGAGACAATCATAGGGTATATAACTATATAATAGATAATGATTTTTATAGGCACTATTCTATCTTTTATATTATATTATGAGAAGTCTCCCATACAGAAGTGGGGAGGCAGATGTTCTCCACTGCCTTGCACCATGAACTGACCTGCCAATTTGTGAGACAGCAGCTCATGCCTGAACCTTTCAGACAGAAAAAAATCTTAAGGGCCTTATGAAACTCCCCAGGAGCTTGTGAAGGGAATGAGAAAGTCCTTGGACTCCGAGAGGGAAGACTTGTTAAACAGTGTCTCAGAACTCATGTATATATACCTATGTAAAGGCAAAATTTATCCTTCTCCAGATGGGGACAGAAACTGAGCTAAGAAATACCCTGGTAGAAATGAGAACCTGATGGGGCCTTTGGGAGAAAGTTTGGGTAGGTAGTGAAAGAATAAATTCTTGGTGGAAAATAGCACTGAGGAAAAACACATAAAAGGGACCAAGACTTCTTCTTAGGGTGGATGAGGGGTTTTTCTGTGCTGTGCAGTCTTAGCTAATAGGCCAGCTACCCTCCCCCGCTTTTTAAAACATCTCCAAAGTCCCATCAGTCACATTAGCAAAAGCCAGACGTGATGAATAATGTAGGCTTTCCATCATGATATGCTCAAATCTTCTGTTGCTTATGAAAAGCAAAGGCTGATTTTGTTGCAGAATCAGTAAAACTGTATCATGTAGAGAAAATATTCATTTAATCAGCTCAGGCACCAATAGCCATGAAGTGATGGCAGCATGCACAGCGGTGGAGGTCAGTGACCAAATATCAAGTCCAGCCATAATTAGATATACTGGTGTGTATATTCATATAAATACATCTGCCTGTGTCTACACATCTGCAGTGAAACCTCTGGCTGCAGGACAGAGGTATCTCAAAGTGATGTAGAAATCCAAGGAGCGAGGAGGGAACCAGCTCCAGTTACCCAGAGCAGTACACAGCGCTCCGATGGTTCAGTGAGTAGGTAAGCTCTGCAGCTCCTTGCCATGGGACATGGGGACTGGTTGCATAGGTTTATAAAATTATGGGATGTTTTCTTGGAATAAAATCCATCTGTGTCTAATAAGAGATTTCCCTCTGGGTGAGGAAGGCCTTGAAATACAATTCAATGGAGGGTTGGAGGATATTCTGGGAAAGTATCACTGTTTGCTTACTTCACCTTCCTACTTTCTCCTGTACATCCACTATTGGCCATTTTTGGAGACAGGCTACCGGGCTGGCTGGATTTCTGGACTGAGCCGATACGGCTGTTGATGTCTGAAGAGGGGATCTGGAGAAGATGGAGGTGATGCCGTGGTGCAAATTCATCAGCTGCCTCCTGCCGTCTGGGACATTGCTGCTTCCTGCAAGCAGCCTGTGATGTGCAGAGATGACTACTAGTCTGTGAGAGAGGACTCCTTGCCTCTGTTAATGTTTTAGCCAAAACTTCAGCTTTTTCTGGGGCATGCAGAAGGGCCAGAACTCCCTTGAAAATCAGATCAGAGCTGAACACTGACCAGTCAGAAATCCAGCTCTACAAGGACTGCACATTAACATGCGAAAGGGCAGCATGGTGGGAGAAAACAGCATTTCTAGCATTTGAAAGATTATCAAAATAGTCGATAAAGAAACAATAACAAGAGACTGTGCCAAAGATTCAAGTCCATGCTGGCAAAGGTACTTTGCGTTATTTAACACAGTTCAAACTTTTCCATCTACACTGGGAAACACAAAAAAAATTTACCTTTCTTCCAGCATTGAGGACTGCTGCAAGAAGAGCAAAAAGTCTATATAGATATTCTCCCCTCATCTCTCTCATTTTTAGTGCAAGTCTCCTGGTACTTCTTATTTTTCTCGAAGCCTGAGCTCCTAGATGCAGGATATCTCCATTTTGATTTCATACAGAAATAAGTTTCTAACCTTCCCAGCTGAGGAAATAAACTTGAAAGCATGACCATTTCCCCCATCTTCAGAACTCACAAGGCAAATCAGATTGCCTCAAACTGTTAGTCTGATTTAAAAGAAATATATCACATGATTTTTAAATAATTGTCCTTTTCTTGCGCTGCCAAGACTTTTGAGTTCCTGGGTTTGGCAGTGAAGCATGCAGGTCTAATTCAAAAACATTTCAATTCAGTGAAAGGAATCTTTCTGACATTGGAGGCTGCAGATCACATCTATAACACGCCAGCTGGCACTAAATTAAGATTGATGCTTCTTATTATAGTTAACTACCATGCAGATAGAGACGAAAATATTTTAAATTTACAAAATAATGTGAAAAATTGAACGTTCCCTTCAACTATGTCAGTAATAACCAGTAACACTTTTGAAGAAGCATCAGTAGGACTATATCTTACATGGTACTATGCATGCCAAACCAGACCTGCAAGATGTGACTTATTCCAAGGCACGTGCTTAAGAAGAACTGCACAGCGCAGAGCAGCACGTCACGTTGGTTCTCAGATCAGTAATCCTTCAAGTCGTTTGCAAAATACTTTGAGATTCAGCACTTAAAAACAACCTGCATCACATTAACTATTGTAGTCCTGATAGCTGGACTAACCCAATCTCTTACTTCATGAATAATTTTCCTCTTAGTTAATTTAGAGCTTTAACTCATCGGAACAAAAGGGACTTTTCCTATAGATGAAATAGGACACAGCCTGTTCTGTAAATTGCTACCAGCTGCATGTTACTAACCTGAGGAAACTCTCACAAGTACTCTGCCTTGGTTTACTTCGCATGAAAAACAAAAAAAAAGTTCAGTATAAAATGTCAAGAGCTGATTTGACATAGGGGCAAATTCTGTCACCTTCATTCCACTTGAGAAGAAACCCAAGCTGCAACTAAACTAATTAAAATCACAGAATGAGCTACTAATACTATGAAATGGAACTGGAGTGACAGTTTATCGTGTCATATGGTGCATCATACACGGTCAGTCCTGTCCTACACAAAGCACATGCCCAGCTGTAAAACACCAAGGAAATTCAAAGCGTTGATGCATAGATCCCAAACACCAAATTACTAACGCACACGGATTAGAGTTATGGAGTGCCTGGGTCTCCTGCTCACCTAAGTAGGAGCTGCTACTTGCTCAGCATCTAATGAACTTTCCTCTGGGTGATTTTGGTAGAAAACTTAATCTTTTGACTTCCAAACACATATAAAACTAAGAATAGAAAAAAAGACTTATCCCTATTTTCAGCTGTCATACCAAATTCAGGAAAACACGCCACTTGCACTCTTGCTTTCCTTAACTCCTCTGATACTGCATAATATCCCCTTCCCAGACCAAACATTTGGAAATAATTCATGAAGCAGACCCTTAATAAGTGAAACTCTGGCTTGCCTAAGTACAATAAATCCAATGAACAACGGGTTGCTCTGGGACTATACGCAGAACATGCTGAGAATTAACATGCAAGACGTAAAGGCAAATAACAACCTAATTGAATACATATGGGATCAGGACCCTAAGTATGGCTGAAACATGAGCTATTAAATTTGTATTCATTCTGGCTTGACCATCAAAATTCAATTCATTCAGCCCACACCAGGATTTCACTGCTCAAGATATTTTTATCGCTATGCAATTTGAGCAATATTTTTGATCAATTCCTACAATCAACATTTGAACGTGGTGGGTCATTATTTTTCTGCTAGCAAAATGACTTCTTTAAACCTCATTAATCAATCTGCCTGGTTTAAGTTACTGTACAACTTAGGCAGTCAGCTGTGCAAACAGCGGGTGCTGGAAAGCAGCTTCCAGAGAAACTTGGTTGGCATCACCACTTAGGTGAAACTCCTTGCCAGCAGCAAATTCAGGTTAATTGCGGCAGGGTGAATTGTTAGGTGCCCTCTGCTAGCAGATGCTTCATTTCACTAGCCTGGAGGACTTCAAACCCCCAGTCCTTCCTAAGACTTCTCTGCTGATAACACCTCCCCATGCAGAGCAGTGGCAGTTAAATTGTTTACTCCTGTTTGAGACGGTGGAAAATTACTGACGTGCCTTCTCAGGGTTACCTCACTTGCTAGGAAAGTTTTGATAATTAGAGACAAGACTGTTTGCCCTTCTCCATTATCCTGGCAACTGCAGATGAGTTATGTTAAAACGACTGGATCTCGTTTCCCCCAGTGAAGCAGCATCCCATCACACCAGCTCCGCACGTGGTGCGCTCGGCTGCGGCAGCAGCAGTCAGTACCTGCGAAAGGTGGGAGACTGCCCTCGAGAAACGGAGGTGACTAATGAGGGGAACGTAATGGGGCACCTGGGTATCTTCGTTAATGAGTCCTATAAACTGGATCTACAATTGGATTCATCCTCTTCCTGTACTGATTTCTGTAATGCTGATTACTGCAGCAGCTGGCATTTAATTACACACAGATAAAACCCAAACCAAACCAGGAGAGAACAAAATGGCATAGTGCTGCAAGTTTCCCTGTCAATCACTGGGTTTCCCCTGCTTTCGAGCACAAGACATGCCAAAGCTGGGGCCGTTGAGCCAGGAAAAATGCTGCTAAACAAAAGGGTTGTTGTCTCCACAGTGGAGCCTGCAGAAAGCACCTGCACGGGATGCCAAGTCTCCTGAGGACACCGTTTCGGCAGGCAGGGAGGCTGGGTGTGCCAACTCACCGTGGCTGTGAGGGAAGGGAACGTGATAAGGGAAGATGGAGACGGGGAAAAGCAGCGACATCATGGCGTGATTCATGCTGGGACCTGAGCGGGGACGAAGCTCTGCACTTCGGACAGAATGTCTCACACGAATGTAAGAGATGGAAGATGCATGTACTTAACGCGTTTTGGTGTCCCCATCTGATGCACTTTTCTAGGATATACCACTTTTAAGAACACACCAAAACTTCCACCTGTGGGTGAGCGTGGTGGAAAAAAAAAAAAAGGACACACCTTCTCTCTCTCTCTCTTTAAGCAAGGCAAATAACACTATCATATTAAATAACATTACACTATTACAACAGTAACGGCAAAGTACCAGTTCCAAAGCAAACTTAGGAAATGGATGGCTCTGCAAGGAGCAGAGACTGGCAGACAGCACGTCCTGCCACGTTCCTGCTCCCATAGACGAAATTAATGAGGACAAGTTTCCAAAGGATACTTATTGCATTTCCACTCGAGGTTAGTGCTGGGGGATGGAGAAGATGGACAGACTGGCAGTACGACCCCATAAGTTGACTTTCCCTAGGAAACCCAGTGTGACAGCAGATGCTTGGAGCATCAAAGCAGGCTACAGAGGTTTTCACGTTAGGCAGAGGTTTTTAAACCTGGTCTCCCCCTTAGGCAGATTCATTTTCCTTGTGCTTGAACTTCTCAAGGCAGAACAGATTGTTAAAAATTATGTTCTTCACCGTCTGATCTGCAGTCGCTATTTCAGGTGCCACAGCTGCCACTATAAATGTCTTAAATGTCTTTGCAACTACATCTAGGAGAGATTTTCTTCCACAACCAAATTTTTTGGATACGACATCTCATAATTACTCAGTTTGCTATTCTGTTAAATAAGCTGTCAGAGCATGAAAAAGCTCTTCAGTGTGCTCTATGACTAGAAGAAGCAGTTTATCTCGCTTTAAGTTACATTTACACATTCTGCCAATCCCTGTAGTACACAATGAACATAGCTCTGCGTCATGGGATCGCCTGTCAGCAGCCATGGCAGAATTGAAGGCACTTTTGGTAATTAAAGGTAATTCACTTCAACTAGATATGGTTAAAAGTCACTCCAGCCAAATGGAGAATAACATAGATACTAGATTTAACATATCTACAAGGTAAAACAAAAGGCTCTTACAGTCATTCCAAGCACGCGCTATTCATTAGTAAATGCAATAAAGTTTTCTTTCAGCGATGGCTTCTAGTTCAGTAAATTACATATTTATTGTTTGTTTTCACTGTAATACCCAGAAAATAATTTATGTATTTAAATGCTGCTACTTACTCTTAAAGTTTTTGGTTTTTAAATAGCTGTAAGCAAATACAGGATATCATCACTGAGATTAATAATAAAAATTAAATGATCCAGTGAGCTGAAATACAAGGAGTATTTTACTATGGAAACTGCAGATTTAGGAGCTTTCGCCATAATGACTTCACATCTGAATACGGGAATGGTTTCATTCTTACATTAAATCTCTCTTTTCAAAAACTTTAGTATGTACTAGAATACAGAAAGCTGCAGCAGGTAATTCGAAAGAGCATGGATGTGCATTTTCCTGAATTGATACTCTCCACCTGGGAGGACCTGGGTTATGCCCTCAGGGAGCCGTTCCCATGCAGTCCCATCCTCCCACCCACACACTGCCCAGCCCACCCCAGTGCGGGACGCATGTACAGAGGCTTGTATACCAAGATGTCACGAGTCTCCTTTGGCTACTGCTTGTCTTCATTCCTCCTCCCTTCCCCCTTGCTGCCAGCTGGGAAGGAGCTGAAGCCTTGATTCACAACCAGTATTGCCCTCAGGGAGCCACAGCTCCACTTGAAGAGAAGGCAAATAGCTAATATATTCAACAGGAGACAAATTCTACAATAAATTAGTCTGTTTTAAACAGGCAAGACAGACGCTGGATGGTTTTCACGCAGAGCCACCAGTTCTTCCTCTACATTGTTCTGCCTCTGAGGATGATTCCTGCCTCAACACTAGTGCTGACCACTCAGTCCCACCATCTGCTACCACTTTCCCAATCCCGCACAAGCTAGCGAGGAGTCTGCATTAGGCTCTTTCCCACCCACGGCTGGCAAACCAGGCACCACAGCAGGGTGACAGGGTGATTAACCTGGAGCTCCCCTATTACTCAGACTTCTCATCTGGGGCTGGATAGATGGTGCATCCCCATCTCCTTGCATAGTTCGATCAGACTGTTTATTTTCTGTAAAGTCAGTTCACTACAAGTGACAATTTTGTTTCCTTGAAGAGACTGTTTGCAGGTGTTATTCTGGGCTAGAATACAGACAAACGAAAAGCCCTATGTGAAGGTTAACATGGAAATCCTCCTGAGAGACTAACATAAAACAATGTGCTATTTAAAAGATGTCAAGCACACAGATGCCACTCTCTTCTGCTCAGCGACACTCTAACTGTGACCAGTGAGCCACGCTGGGCAGAAAGAGCATTCCCAATGGCATGAAAGATGAAGGATTTGCTTCTAGAGTAGCATCTCTGGAGACACAACATCTCCATCTTATGACAACCACTAGCCTCCTGTAGTCCCAGCTGATGTTAGGCAAGACTATTAATATTTGAAGCTAAGCAGAAGGCAAATACATCCAAACCACCACCATTTAAATAGAAATCACAGTACCTAAAATAGCCACCACCTCGTCGTCCTGGATGACTTCTAAGGATCCCGAGACCACAAAGCAAAGAGCATCAACGCTTTCCCCAGCATGATAGATGAGGTCCCCCGGGGCGCAATGGATCGTCTGAAACTCCACAGCCAGGGCTCGCAGGCAGCCGTCGCTAGCCAGCCGGAAGGCAGGGTGCTCGTTAAAAACTTTCCGGTTTAGGTGCACACAAATATCTGCTCTCATGTCCTTTGGGCAAATTGAGAGAACCTGAATAAAAGAAAGGTGAAAATAATCAGCTGGGAACATGACACCCGGCCAGCGCATGCTTTGAGATAACTGAATGGATGGATCTTAAGAGCTGCCTGGGTGGATCTTAAGATCCATCCATTCAGTTATTTCATAAAGCTTCCGGTGAGAATTTTATCTTGAATTGGGGTAGTCTTTTTCTACCCATCTACTGCTTTCACTGCACGTGAAAGGGCGATGTGGAAGAAGGGACTATTCTGTTACACTGTTCTCATTCCTAATAGTTTTCACACTTGTATTCCAGAAGTGCAGGTGGCACTACTATGTCCTGTTTGTGGATATCCCTCCAGCCTTGGTGCCCAGACTATCTGCCTGCTGCTATGCTCAATCCCTGCTGGAGCACAGAACGGATGCTCAGAGCTGAAGGAGCTTGAAGACATGCAGAGACGGACCATTCACAATAGAAAACACCACATTTTGCTCACATCCAGAAAACCTAGTCTTCAAAATTCTTGATGTAGATGACCACTTACCAATGCATATCCAAACACACCTACACTTTCGTTTCAGTGCTGTACAGACATGCAATAAGTAACCTGCCCTGGAGGGCTTACAGACTAGAAAATCCAAGGAGTTTGAGATTAGAGCAAAAAGAAAGTATTATGAAACCTTATGAAATGTAAAGTAAAGGTGAGTGAAAAACTGTCCTGTGAACATGAAGATGTCTTTATAGCGGATCATTTAAATAAGACCTTCAATTAATTTCTTACCTTAAATAGCTTTCCCTATTGAAATAGTAACAAAATACACCCGAAGAAAGAGAAAACCTGTGGGTCCTGTCAGGTTTGTAAACTGTGTGTTTAATACTTGCACATCCTCCTAAACACACTATATGCCCTTATAACCCTAAAATGCATTGTGCTAATTGCGCTGAGAAACATATAAAACCTTTTAAAGTTTTCCTAGGATAAATAATAGAAAAGGGCATGAGATTAAAAGCATGCTGGAAGTCATATAAAGAAGACTGCAGATCAATAGTACTGATTAATTTCTCATTGTATGGAATTAATCTGGCAGCTTGCTCTGCAGACAGTGTGAGAAACATGGACATTGGGTCAATGTGTTGACTGCCATTGAATATTAGCAAACAGAGGGAGACTCTGGTAACCCTGACTAAGCTTTGAGGCAAATGGTCATGTTAATATTGAAGTAAAGCCACGATTTTCATTTCTGTTTAATGCAGAAGCGGTATAAAACATATTACTGTAAAGTATTACTAAAGGTCCTAAAGCATGGAATGGGCAAATAGTAAACAATTTCTAGTTTAATAGTAACATTTAGTCCCTTTCTTATTTCAATATATCAAAGTTCCTTTGTGGTCAAAGATATAATGAATGTAAAAAGGTGAAGTAGAAATTTTTCTCCTATCCTCTGTACTATGACAGTCTGAGATTAGCAGGGGCTACTGCAACCACCCGCACTAACTTCTCGCACTCACAATTTTCATATCAATCCCAGAATACCTGGTAAAACTATAGCCTAGAAGGCCATGATTTAATGTTCTCAAATGACATAGGGTAGTTGTTCCAACGGACAGCTACTCTCCCTTTTAAAACGTGTTGTTTCTGAAATTTTTTTTTTTTAATTTTCAGGCAACAGCCAGTGGATCTCATCTTGTTGTTCAGATGAAACACCTGCAATCACCTGAAATCTCTTCCACATGTAGGTGTTTATAGACTATGACCAGGTCATCTCTTGATGTCATCTTGAATAAACAAGAGAGATGATGCTTCCTGTGCCTAACACTATGAAGCACAGCATCTTTTTGGAAACTTCCCCATCGCATGAGGTTTTCTCACCTACAACCACCTTTCCAGATCTACCAGATAATTCGTTTTTATTTGATTTAACACTGAATAAGTCAATTTGTTTTAATGCTATTTTTCTGTAACAAAATGTTGTACAGAACACATTAAAATACCCTGCATAAGTCCGCTTTATCATAAAAATTAATAATAAACACATTTGACAAGACATGTTCTCTATAAACCATCATTTGCATTAGTAATAATGTCTTGTCTGAGTCACTGTTGACCATATCCCGTATCACATTTCCATAATTTTATTAGGGGCAAATGTCAATTTTACAAACTTATACTTACCCGACTCATTCCATTTACCATTAGAAATATGGGCACACCTCAGTTTTTCCAGTAAAAAAACAAAAATTACTTTTGAGAGTGATTGTTTCACCTCAGCCCTACTTCTGGATCAAACAGAAAGCTTGTCTTTATTACAATAAAATAGAAACATGCCATCTTTCTTCTTCTCAATAGTAATCTAATGAAAATTTCTGCTTGCTTTTGTATCATGATTGATGATTTTTAACATTTTTATCTGCTCTTGGGCCTAATCATGGTTAGAAGTTTTTTACATCCCTTTAATACTTTCAGTAATGTAAGTGCTTTTGACTTAACAAGGCCATGAGCTATGCATTCTCAAACACTGCTCTTAAGAAAAATGTGTGTATTCATACATGACTGATTTCCAGATTTTATCTTTTAAGCTTCCAAACTGCAGGAAAAATTGGTTAAACTATTGCAGAGGTTGCTACTGTAAGATTTGGAGATGCTTTGGAACCCTTTGTTTTTAGAGTGTAAATTAATTGTGTCCCTCAAGAATAAAAGCCACCTGGATGCAAAGCAGCATATTGTTTCCTCACAAATAAATACAGAGTATTAAAAGTGAGCACTCAAAGCATTATTCTTTTTATAGACACAACAAACATATCTACCATTACACTAGTAAAAAAGTCTAATATGAAGAGACAGAAAAAATTCCATTGCCCAGAAAAAGCCAGTTGTAGAAAGCATAATTCAGGAATTTTCTGATGTCATGATAAAGTGATTCTCCTAATGACATATTACTGTACAGAGATATATGGAGACATCACTTATCAACTAGGAAAGTAGTGAGTGAGTAATGATCCAAGAGTTAGTCAGGAACAAATATTCTTTATTTCAGTTTTCTTGTCTGCTACACTGCAAGTACTGAGAACAGAGAATGAAACAGATTACAACTAAAAGAAATAATATTAAAAGATTTGGCAAAGGAGCTTTGACTGATAAAGATAAATGTAGATATACATAGGGGGAAAAAAGAGCAAAGATAGACAATCTCAATATTCAGCTACGTATTTACTGTATGCTCCAAGCACAGGACTTCATGAGCTCCAGCCTGACTTTGCGGCACTTCTTTTTGTGTTTACAAATACCATTCTCAGAGATGCCACCAGCTTCTCTATTAAGTTGTACTGTAGAAAGGGGTTGTTGGCAACACAGATTACAGCAGGTAGTAATTTTCCTGCTTCCAAAGAATACACATAATGTGATACAGGATCACACAGAAGCATTCAGAAGCTAATGATAAACAGTCCAAAGATCCTAAAAGCAGAAAATGAGAAAATGAACACTTCAAATTCAGATAAATATGCTTCTGAAATTGATCCCTTATTGAGAACACAAGACTTCGACATTCTTATCATGAAACGCTCTTACCGAGATCTCAGCATTTTTAAGGCAGCGTGCAACTAAAAAGATACAACGCAGTAGCAACATGGTTGTACGTGAGTCCATATGGTGTACAAATGCGCACACATGGGCGTAAAAGAGAAATTCGGTTTAAGAGAGACGCTATCCTGCAATGCTCAACATACTGTTTCACTGTTTGGCAAATGCCTCCAACGCTCCGTGCTCGTAGAACCAAAGTTCAGCTGGGACATTTGTTCTAGCCTGTATATTCTGTCAGCAGCATATCAAAAACCACCAAAGCAAATTTCTGAAGAGGAAATTTCCTTAGAGATTTCAAGACCTTTCTCAGTGAAACCTATAGCTTATAAGCAAGGCAGGATATTAAGGTTGCTGACTGCAATGCTTTACTAACTGATGGTTTTGGAGCACACGACTTGGAGCAGGCAGTCTACAGGGACCAGATGCTTGTGCTGCTACAGAAGTTGCTCTGTAATAAATCTGTAGCCACAGACTTCACACTCAGCTTTCCCATATGCATCCAAGCAGCATGAAAGAACAGAACCTGCTAGATCTCAATGCAAAATGAGAGGAGGAAGTTGAATTCTACCCAGAGGAAAATCTTTGCTGGATGTATAAGCTGTGTTTCTACCAGAAAAGGAGCAAGGCTCCATGCCGCACATGAACAGTACACATGTATCCACAAAGACTCGAACCACTACAAAGCTGAGCGAGAAGAAAGTAAAGTCCAGAATAACATTTATCACTTCTCCGCACAGAAAGTTAAATCTTCACAAAGAAGCATAAAACAATGGCTAAGCTCTGCCACCATCGCCTGGCACCCATCTGATACAAATCCCAACACAGTGACACCCAATGCAGGGATTCAACTCCAGAGGTGTCACCTCTAGAGCACCCTATGGCATACATAAAATGCTGGTGGTGAGTGAAAAGCTTGTGGTTGCTGCTTGAGATTGGGAAAGGCAGTAACCAGCTCTGGAAGACTCGCAGGGAATTGGCACGGAATGTCCCACTATCTTTTCAGCTTGAGATCTGTAAGGTGGGAATAAAATTCCCAAGAGGTTCCATCTGATTTTTTTCCTCTCCCATCTGTTTCCTCAGCATGCTCAGGCACTTTAAGATAAGCCCCTTGAACAGCTCAAAGAATTCTATGGGGAGCAGATATTACAAAGAACTCAAAGAAAAGCAAATTAATTGAAACAAAAACTGTACAGCTTAAGAGTGTGTCCAAACAATCTATTTTAGGATGGGTTTAAGTATTTTTAATAAAATCTCCCCCAGCTGGAAAACGCCACAGGATGGCTTAGCATATATTACAGAATCTGTTAAGACTTATTAACAAAAAGTTCGGAGGTCGGTGAGTCGTGAATGCTACCGATTTGCAATTCTTTTTCAGCACACAGGAGTCTCACTTTCTCGGGGCTGTAGCGAGGAGATATATTGACTGATATTCAAGCAACGAGCTTAGGCAGTCTTAGTGGTGGGATAACTAGGACCGTTTCCTAAATGAATAACCATAACAAATACTTGTAATACTAAAAAAAGGCAGCTTTGACAATAAATAACCGGAACTCCTCCAACTTCTAATCAGTTATAGGCCACAGATAGCTCTTTCTATTTTGTGGAGAAAGGTGACTGGGTTTTCAGACATATTCGGCAGTCATAATCAAGGTCAGTTCTTTCCAAAAAAACACAATACCCACTAGGCACCTGACCAAGTTATTCAGATTTTTAGAAGGATTTGGCTCATTTGAGTGTTGAATTCTTTTGCAGACCTGGCTTAAAGTGTTACATTCGGCGCTGGACGGAGGCCAAAGAGACAAAGGTAAGAAAACAGATGATTGGCAAACCACAGAGCATTTTCCTGTAATAAGCAGGCAATTTTGTAAGTAACTCAGCGGTGATGTATGGCACTGAGCCATTATTAACCCTGCATGCATTAGGGTAATCTTTAATACATCACTGAGTATCTTGGCACTAAGAATTGAATTTCAGCAGTAATGGTGTGCTCTGTTTTAATTGCAGTAAAATCCAAGGTCACTGGGATTTAAATGCTCAGAAACAGAGATGTGGAAATCAAGTCTAACAAGTTGAGTTTGGCTTGTTTTCTTGTTTACAATCCATGATCTGAACCTGTGATCAAAACAGTTTGATTTAGTAGTGTAATAACAAAACTAACTACTTTTAAACTGAGTAACAAGTGTTACTCAGACATTAAGACATTAAAAAATCCCTAGAAACTGGCTCTCGATTCCACTAAATTCAGTATTGTCAACACAGAGAGAATCAGTCTAAAGCTCTGAAAAACGGGAGGACAAGAGGCATCGCCGTGTGTTTTAAGGAATCAAGTGGTTCAGCAGCACAGGGACTGCTGGTTTGTCTAACACCCTGTGGCACACTGGTAAAATTCACCAGTGACCCAAAGTAGCAGATGCCAGGTTGCATAAGGGTTGTAGAATTCTCAGAACAGCTTACGGTTTTATAGTTTTCAGTTTTGCTATAACATCTATCCCAAGCGCAATCATCACATGACCTTCTAATGGGGCAAAAGATAGCAGACTACAGGCAATTCTATCATTAAAATCAACTTTTTAGATAAAAGAAAGAAAAATAAACATCAGAAAGAGTATGGCATACATCAAAGAATCTCTCAAGTCACAACGTTTTTTGGAGTGACAACTTCTGGCACAAAGGTCACCCTTGGAAGAATGAAGTCGATCGAAGGATTATTTTATTTCGTGCTTTTTCTGGAGGTGGCTTTATTTTCTAACATGCAGCATTATGTAAAGACATTCAAGGGTGAAAGCATTAAGAAAACAGATCTGGAGAAGACCTTCCCATAGATGTGGTCTCTGGAACTGAGAGCCCCTCTTGTCAGCTCCATCCCCTTGGTGGCAGTGCTCAGGAAAATGCCCGACCCATCCACTCAGGTACTTCTTCCCCCAGCTCATGAGCTGCTCCATAGCCATGGTGTACAGCCCTGGCATTTCCTATGACAGGTTCATAGTTTAATCTGTATCAATCCCAAGATGAAGACGTCCAAGAGGCAGAGACAATTGTGGATAATCTTTCCTGGCTCTGCACAGTGCATACAGGGGGTAAATAATCCATACCATCCATAACGGTGAAACAGAAAGCCCCATGGGTGCACAGGCCCCGCTCTTGGACCCGTGTGAAGGACAGTGAGACCCTGACCGTCTCTCCTGCATCCCGCTCTCCAAAGAACCGTGGATTGCAACTGTACCTGGTCCTAGCTCAGCTCTGTGAGGCGAGGGAAGACTTCTTGTTCACCTCGTCCCGATCTGCAAGGAACGACCAACAACCCCGCCTCTACAACGAAACAAAAATACTTGTCCAAACGATTTTTACCTTCCCTCTTCAGCAGGGAATTGTATGTAGCCGTCACACCTAATTTTGTAGAAGTTCTCTTTGGCCACGAAGCTTGGAAGCCTTCTACCCCAGTCATCCACGAGGAAATCCAGCCAGCACTTACAGACACCTCTATGTGATGGGCCAACACAGGAATGGCAGACTGATTCCCCTATGCGTCTCAGGGTATCACTAATTATTACTACAGCTCTTGAAGATCTTATTAACAGCAAACACAACTAAACTGCACTGTCCTCCTGTAGATTAATGTTTAATAATGTTACAACCTGTATCTATTTACCATAAACCCATCTCTCCTGTATGAAAGCTTAGTGGGCCAGCAGTGAATAATTTTATTACTGTGTTATTTTCCCATGATTTCCATTTCAGTCATTGCAATGTGGAATTGGCTCTCATTATTCACATCACCATTGATGATTAGGTTGAGACTAAATAGACACCTTTTTTCTCTTTCAAACTATGGCTTTTCTGAAGGAAACAACTGTTAAAACATGGTAGACTTTTATTTAATTGCTTTCTGAGCAAATCCTAAGCCATACAACGGCATAGAGGTCAAGAAGAGAAAATCTTTGGGGTTTACTGACATTTCAGAACGTTATCATTAGATGAGACCTTGAGACATCTGCATGTTAGTTAATGGCTGTTCTGCCTTCATGTATAATGACCTATTTCTTATAGAAGAGCTAATATCTATAAATTTTTCATTTGCTGCCTAGAGATTTCAATAAAAACTAAGAGATTTGAATTCAGTGTGTGTTTCATATATCAAATTATTACTGGAAAGATTTTTTTAGCTGCTTAAAAATGGTCATATACAGAGAATGTACTGCCTCTGTTTTACCTCTCAAAAAACCCAGGTTCTGCTGGATGAGAGATACTGTTTAGTATATAAAGGCTTCTTAGTTTTGTCATATTTTTATCTCTGCTCATTACTAGACGAATAAGCCCCAAACCTGTAGCATTAAACATTAACAACAATTCCATCTTGTTTGAGCCACTGTTACACCAGGAGATAAGAGTCCATGTGCATGTATTACATATATCATCCCAGCTGTCAGAGGAGGGCTCTCATGACTAAGTGATTTAAGATTATGGATCAGAGGCCACTTGCTTCCCCTTAAGTAATAATAATAAATACGCTAATGCTTTTAGTGTCATTGTTAATTTCTTATTTGTGAACACTCAGAGACAGGCTGAAGTGCTGTGGTCTGAAGACAGGATTCGAAGATGAGCTGTTCCCAAGGAGAACAGGAAAGCCAAAACCGTGGGCTTAAGGCATCGTCACTTCGGTGTGGGAGAACAAGTCCTCTTCCACATACAAGGACAACAGAATGGGGCTTTAAAACAAACTTCGCTTTGGGATAGCTTGCTCTCATGAGCAGCAAGGACTAGATTTTCATTAAACTTCCTCCATGCTAACTTCTGCTTTGCCTTCAGTTCCCACCTCATCCTTACCAGTTTTAGCCAAGATCATCTTTGTGACTACACACTGAGTATGTCATTCAAAAATAGATAGTTATTTGAGCTCTGACACCACCAATCCACACATATTAAGTGGTAGTAATATGTGTAGTGGTAGTAATTCCAATCAAGTTATTAACTTATATTTTAATTTCAAGCATATGAATTTAAAACCGTTAGTTATCAAAGAAACACATGCACATGTGTTTATTTTTACTCCATCGAATTGCTAGGATTGTTCATCACCACAGGAACCTATTGTAACGCTCATATAAGAAATTTCATTCTTTGTTAGTACATTAACCTTCCTGTTCTTTGAATTTGGATTTCAAAACAAAGCCATTTCAACATGCTGAGTGACTGAATGAAATGCATTATAAATTTGTGGCAAATGATGTTGCAAAACACATTCCAGTGTGACAATGCAGTGTGACAATATTTGGAACAGTTTAGGATGTTAGGTTGAAAAACATCCTTGGATGGTGGAAACTGTCTGAGCTGTCTGATGGAAACTGAAAAGTTGAGAAATTCCTCACTAATTATCATACGTCATGAGCACACGTGTTTTGCAAGGTAATAAGAAGCTTACTGAAAAGTTCATAAAAATTAAGGAGAATGGGAAATCACGTGATGCAAAGATATCCAGACAACAGACTGGTCAGAATCTCATTATTGGAGCTTTGAAAACTAGACTGGAAGAAACTCCTAAGGTCACGTCCAGGCTGTCAGACAAAGCAGTGCAGAGATGCAATTCAAGACCTGGAGCATAATCCCCTATTCCACCCTACGCTGGAGCACTGTCTGGATTTAGCAGGTCAGCTGCAGGTGCAGTGTAGTCCCATTAGCCCCACTGTGTCTACGATAATAAATCTGACTTGACTCTGTGCACCTTGGAGGTCCCAACAGTGTGATCCCATCCACTTGCTGCTCTAGGATTAGTACAGATGGATTCAATTTAAATGCAGAGGGTCTTACGACAGGGCTTGAAGGGGTAATGAAGGAACTAATGCAAGAGAAACGATCCACTCTACGTGACTAGTCTCTGGGACTGTACCACTGTTTCTATCATTTCTCAGCTGGGATTTACGACATTTTCTCATTTGTTTTGGTGAAGCACATTGTAACACCTTCCTGAGTGGAGATAAAGGTAGGAAAGCTGCCTGGCTACGACGCAGCTTTCCACCCTTTTGCTAAAAGAAATCCTGACTTTGGCTAAGGTCCTGCAGCTGAAAGCAAACTGCCTGATCCTTACACTCATACAGACCCAGGGATGCTCAGTGCAGGCACTACAGGCCGCTGGTGCTGTTGCTTTTGCAGACTTGCAGGCTGTAAGGGATACAAAACACCAAAATATTCAAACCGGTGCTCAAGTTCTTACGTTTATCTTGTCTCTGTTCTTCTGTAACATGGGCTTTTCTGGGAAGTTCGATTAGATGCAACTACTGATGTCCAGATGCAGAGGGTCCTGAAATCCTTCCACTGTTTTAAATAGGTTTTGGATCCAGCCCTAAGTTTAGGCAAGTCTTTACCAAGGGAAAATTGTTAAAAACCTAAGTCACAGATTTTATAACCATATTAATTATCTAGCTAAGCAGCTGCTACTATCTTACAGACCAGAGAACACTGCTTACCATGAGTCAAAGATCATGGCTCTAACTGCATTTTTATAATCTATAAAACCCAATATGCGGAAACTATGGAAGGAAATTTCAGTAATTAAAGCATAGGTTCTCCTAATTAACTGCAAAGCATCATTAAAATCTAACGAAACATTAGTGAAATAATACAGGACTCTGGATTAACTGCAAGGAGATAAATGCAAATGAAAGTTGAACGGTCACATAGTTTTGAGTTTACACAACAGGACTGAATACATTTACAGTAGTTTACAATATAAAAGCTCACTTTTAACACTGTATGAATTGGGAAGTTAGGATATTAGTGTATAAGAAGTTAACATATTAAAGAATGTGACATACTGAAGCACAAGAATCAAAGAAATCAAAATCCTTGTTACTTAAAATAGTTGTATTTGTGATGGTAAACCGAATTTCACAGCAGATGATTAATAAGATAACTGCTGTTGCATCAGCATGAGGTAAGACTAAATTTTTCAGTGTTACAACTTCATCTTGACACAGCTGAACAAGCTGCACCATTATTCCATATTATGCAATAGATTCAACTGAAGCAAGAACTTCAAAGCTCTGCAACCACTAGACATTTTAAGATAATAATCTGTCATGATGCTGTCCCTCAGACACTTGCCTTTTAAGTTCTTAGGAGGGAAACCTTCACAGAAACTGGAGCTTGAATGCCTACTTTCAGCTGATGTGTATCAGGTCCACAGAAGCATCACCGATCTCCACTGACCAAAAATCTAGACCTAAAACTGTTGTATCTTGGTACATTCAAGGTATTGCAGGTGGAAACCCTTCCATCTGACTTCAGCTCTCTAAAATATCCAAGGCCAGACAGACTCACTGCACATATCATGGAGAAAGAGAGGGTCTGAGGACAATTCACTTGGTCTGTCCTGGCACACAATGAATCACTCTCAGAAGACGACCTTCTCCTTTAATCAGCTTTTGAAGAAACCTAAATGACCAGTCCTTTCTGACATCTAAAGTCCTGGACTGGACTTCTACCCCACATGGCTGCCAGCAGT
Organism: Phaethon lepturus; assembly: GCF_000687285.1. NCBI lineage: Eukaryota > Metazoa > Chordata > Aves > Phaethontiformes > Phaethontidae > Phaethon > Phaethon lepturus. The sequence continues at coordinate 16,713 of NW_010554220.1, read as the reverse complement.
GCCACATCTCCTGTATCTCCCTACCAAAGGCCTTAAGTTCTAGCCAAGAGATTTTAGCTCAAGGAGATCAATCTCTACTACCATTAAATCCTATCCTAATTATGCTGATGGATATGTCGATGTCCTGGGCACCAGCAAAAGGTCCCAGACAATCCAACTCATTTCATTGCAACTCACAGATGCCAATACTTTTCAGAATAATACTGATGTAGGTTAGACACCAAATTATGTTCTTGGACTAATTTGAAGACCAATTTCCCGTTGATTTCAATAGTTAAGTACATTAAAATTATTCAGTATTTCAGCAAAGTAAGACTAGAAAGCAGAAAACATTTACCATAATGAAAAATAGAGGCATATTTCCAAAGCAGCAAAACAGTCCTTTTTTAAAATATCCAGTTTTTGATCCAAACACAAATATAATAATGGAGTGGCATGCAGTTAAGAATTTGTTAGTAAGTTACATGCTGTTACACAGTCCTGTTTCTAAGAAAGTACACAATGGACACAAACTCTTGCTATCTCAATTGTTACCTCACGTACTCATACCTTCTCTGTATCAATTCCTTTAGACATGGACCAGGTTGAGACAATATAATCCATGACTCTTTCACTAAGGCCTTTTGGGACTTGATATAATTTTAGGAAATCCCTCACATTGTTCAGCATCTCGTGGTATCGGTTGGTGTTGGCATACATTTGCTGGAAAATGGTGGTGACGTTTCCAAAAATAGTTGCATAAAGAAGAGCTGGAAGAAAACAAAGGTAATTAAAAATAAATATGCATGCTCCAGTAAATGTTACCCATAATTTAGGGATAACTTCAAAGAATTTTATGTATGGTTACAAGTTATTGCAAATGCATAGGTGTAAACTGAAAATTTCTACTTATGCGCATACTCTCGTACACATATGTGTACAGAGTTATTTATTGCATTTACCCTTACAGTTCATACAGCCACTCAGTCTGCATTAGTTTACAAAATCAGTCTTACAGATAATGTCCACACATGGAGCTATTTAAAAACAGCTGGTGCATTTTAACTCTATACCTTATACTAATCCAAACTAATTTTCAAATGTAGTTTCAGCCTGCCAGTAAACCTTGAAGACACTATCCAAAGAATCACGTGGACCTCCTGTAAGACTGGCTCAGCTAGCATGTGCTATAAGTAGAGAATTGCCTCAGTCCCAAAGAAAAAATGAGATGGGTAAGAAAGGAACCTGGGAAGCCTGGCAAGAAGATGTCTATACAAATTGGGTCCTGTGTCAATGGCCAAGGTGTGCACAAGAAAGATTGAGAGTGGCATTTCACGGTCCAATTTCACAGCCAGCCCCAGCAGATGACTTGGGTATGTCATGTCAACTCAGTCACTAATGATTCCAAAGAGAGAAAAATTGGATTAGCGAACAATAGAAAGTCCCAAGTTTACCTCATTGCTGAGGACATATCACTAGGGCAGGAGGAAGACATGGGAGAGTAGGAAGCATTAACTCAAACACAATTCTGAGTTACCTTCTCTTCTGGTTCAATTCTCCCCTTTCCAAACATACCACCACTACTGTCAAGCTCAGCCAGTTGAGTTGTGCAACACCAAAGAATGACATGCCATATTCAAGAAAATCACATTTTCGGTAAGCCTTTCCAACACAAAAGGCATCAATCTCAGTATACTATGACAAGTGTGATGCAGTGAACACTATCTGATGGAGAATGGTTAATTTCTGAAGCCTAAATTCAGCAAAGCATTTAAACAAAAAATTTAAATGCACACCTGTGCTAGTGCTGTCTTGAATAGTGGTGGATTGAAAGATGCTCTTAAAGTCAAGCAAGTTTAAGGTACCTTATTGAGTCACAATGTAATTACCCTTGCAAGCAAGCCCAAAATGACATTGTTCCATTAGGCATTACAGATTTTGCAGAAAAGAGAATTATTCTGATATCTCATAACACCAATGTGCGGCACTTACTTATACTCTTGACATTATCAAATACACAGAAATGTGCCTGTCATTTTTAATAATCTTTGCTCGGAGGTACTTTATAGCAGAACGCAGCTATGCATTTCCATATTGCTTTTTTGAAAAACAACTGCAGCCTACAAATGGCAAGAAATAACCCTCTGTGAAAGGCAAAATGCTTTCCATCTCTCTGTGCATAATGTCTTCCCTTTACACGTTTCTACCTCATTCCAGAAAACTCGCTTTGTTTCATACTCATTTACTGTTGTTTATCACCCCTACTTGAAAGGTGGCATTTTTAAAGAAACGAGGTGCTTTCCTAAAACCTGTCTAATAGAAAAACTGTACGTCCATTTCCCACAGTGCTTTTTACTATGTCCACGTAAAAATTAGATGCTGAAGTTCATCAGAAATACGATGTTCATTGTTTCATCAAAGTCTTGAGATTATTCATCTCAACACACAAAATTGTATCAAACAAGGTCACACAATGTGTAGCGAAGATGAACACGAGGTTTCAGTTTTAGAAAACACAGCAGATTAATACTTTATGTGATGTCCAGAAATAAAGCTCTTTTCAAGGGTAGGGCTTTTTCCTTTCTTTACTGATTGTTGTATAATATCAGCTAGCTACTGAAAGGTTTTCTCTCCCTCTGTACCCATTCAAATACATATTTCTTCACCAAAAGGGTTGTCAAGCATTGGAACCGGCTGCCCAGGGAAGTGGCTGAGTCACCATCCCTGGAGGTATTTAAAAGACATGTAGACGTGGCACTTAAGATACATGGTTTAGTGGTGGACTTGGTAGCATTAGGTTTATGGTTGGACTCCGTCTTAAAGGTCTTTTCCAACCTAAATGATTCTATATCAACACTCACTCAAGAATATAAGAGTATGTGGATTATAAAAAACGCTAGGTGGATGAATGCCACCTGACTTTAATTCTTTTTTTTCTTTCCCAGCTTTCACCACTCTTTTGGACTTTAGTAGTAGGACAAACATGATGAAGTGTCACTTGTTCTAAGTGCAACATCCCTCATCCTTCAGAAGAACAGTTGCTGATTTATCATGAACTCAGCTTATCAGATATGTGAGTGCAGAGTATTTCGTCTTGCCCTCTGATGACAGATGCACCTGAAATCACTGTGACTATAAATATAAAGAGAATTCGTAACTGTTGCCGCAACCCTGCCTTTCTGCAGGGGTAAATTTTATGCAAGGATGCAACTACAGGTAGATTGCACACGCAGGTACAACGCATATCACCCAACTGGCCACGCAAACCTGCACAGAAGACACAGGCTGACTGAAAACGTGACACAGTGCCCTGTAGGGTTAGGAAAAAAAGAGATTCAACTCTGACATCTGCCAGGTTAGAAACAACTAAGAATGCCATGGTAAAAATAGTTTGTGTGAAGCAATGGACACATGCTACCTCCTCTGCAAAAAAAAAAAAAAAAAAAAAAAAAAAAGACTCTTTGGCAGAGATAATTTGTAGAAAATATACAGCCAGAAGAGAAATTCTAGTTCTGTGTATCTTAATATAGGGTCCTAGAAAGTTGTACTTAAAAAGAGTATGTTTGTTCAAGAAATTAAGGCTAGAATAAATCACTGGATCAAGCCTGCAAAATTGATTGCTGGGAGCATTACCCAGCAGTACCTCACTAAGCCAGAATTCACAAGCCTACACGCTGTAGAGTCTGCACAGACAAAACCAGCTTATCCCTCTGTTGGAAAGCAAAGCCTTCCTTTGCCTCCTGTTGGAAATGGTAAAGACACATGGTTGAGTTCATCTAAATGTTCCACTTTTCTTACAGGTTACTGCATGGGGGTCCTTTGGCAACCATTTAAAAGGAAACTACTTAGATCTTCACAGCTTTGAAGCTGTGCCTCAAAGACTCTCCTTGCTTGTGGTGCTTCCCTACGCCAACACTGGCAGCTGCTGGGACCAGTTTGTTCCATGATTTGGCATGGAAAATCCACCTCTCTCTGTAAATTAGCTCCCCACCCTGTTCTCTATATGGTACCTAGAAAAGGGGTCATTTAAAAAAAGCTGATATTTATTGTTTTGCAGGTCTTGTTATGCAACAAAACAAGTTTGTGCTGTAAGTAAATAATAAATATATAAATAAAATCATTTGAATTGCACTGGTGACACCTGCTGTGACACTAGTCTACAGGGAAAGGGTCCTCTGCTTGGGAGGGTCTACTGAGAAGAGCTCAGTCCACCTGAACAATACAAGTTACCTGCCTTTGCTCTTCCTCACCCAACTTTAGGCGAGGGTAATTGCCTTAGCTGCAAACAGGACAGAGATGGGACAGAACGGAGAGGTGAGCTGGATCAGCTCCTCAGTTGGCAGAGATGGCTCAGCTCGGGGAGCCGACAGCCTCTGGAGCCCGCTGGATCCCCGATGCACAGATGCACACGTGCAGGCACGTGCTCACACGTGGAGATGCTGGCGAGCACCTGACACTACTCTTTCCTTTCTCAGACTTTAAAGGTTTAAGGCTCTCCATGAACGACCCTTAGTGCCTGTAATTAGCAAGCGAAGATTGCTCAGAGCATCCCTATTTAATGAGCAAACGTTGAAGTGCCAAGTGTGAACCTTACACCTCACCTTTAAAAAAACAAAGGCAGAGGAGTGCTACCGAGGGCATTTAACTTCTGCTGTATTTTAATTATTTTTGGCAAGGGGAACTGTCAGTTAAGAAAATTTGCAACAGGGTCTGAAGGAAATAAAATAGTGTGCCTCCCTTGACAGTAAGAGGATTTAAAGAATCTCTAAAGGTATACATACACTTCAACAGTTTTAATTTAGTCTCTCCATTTACAAGAAATGGGAGAGATGATGCTACAGAGGTTGAAGGTGAAATTACTTTACCCAATTTCTTGAAATGACTAGTTAGGTCAAACTGCATTTACTCATCTTCTCTTTAATGCCTCGCATTTCTCCAGGCATTTCCTGTTATGTTCCTACAGTCATGCAGAACTCATTTACTTAATTGTCCTCTGTGTGTAAACCTGGAACAGTCTTCACTAGATTTCATAGAGATCAATTTGATATAATGATGCAGAAATATTTTTTCCTCAGTCCTAAAGGTGAGGTAGGTGGTTCAATTTTAATTTCTATTTCTATTCTTCACTGTTAAAAATCTCCCGTAATTATATATAAGGATCTAAGTGCTATATATTTTAATATATAAAAGGTATGCTACTATATTTATACATACCTAAAACACTTTTGAATGATTTAGCAGTAGTGTTACATAAATGTTTATGCCTGTTTAAAAACAAGGAATTGTCTAAAAAAAGAAGACTCAGAATTACCCAAATTATCCCAAAGCATTTCAGATCTCCTATTATCCTGACCATATGTTAAATATGTCCAGATAGGCACATCTGCCTTTAAGAATTTAAGGCTTGATTGAGAGATCTAATTTTCCCTATGGTCTGCTCTATGATAAAGTATTATTAACCTAAGCATATACCGTATACCTTTAAATTGTAATTGTAAAGACGACAACGATGCCTTGATCCTGAAAGAATATAGATATTAATTTTTGCAAGCTGAGTCTAGCTGCAACTTCTTCAATGAATTTTTGGAATTAGGTATTCCTGTAAGATTATTAGATTAATATTATTACAGCGATATCATTCATGAGAGATTCGGTACAACCCCCAACCTATTAGGTATAACTAGAGATAAGCCCAGTACCCAAATATCTGATTTATTATTTTAAAAGCAGAGCAGTTTTCTGTTATTCCCTTCCACCTCACCTTAATACCTCTGACTGCATCGCGGGTTTGCAGGCGCTACTCACGCCGCCGCGTCCGTCCCCCAGCCCCAACGGCCTCACCGAGATGCAGCAGCAAGAGGCTGCCCCGTCACAACCAACCGCGTGCTTCAAATCCATCGACATTATTCAACGGTGTCTTACTTGGAAGAAAATAATCCAAGGCCAATTTTAATTTTGAATCCTTGGCCGGATTAAAAATCGTGCTGTTAAAATAGACTGCCCCATTCCAGCAATGCTGACCCCAGTTTTACAGCAGTGTTCAATCAGTGTCCTAAATACAATTACTCCCCATTTACAAGGAGGGGATGTCAACACCAGAGCATACTGTCTGTCACATTTTACCTCCAGAAGTACCCAAAGTGAAAACAAAACTCTTCCCCCCAATTATGCTTGCAGCCATATCGCTGTACCCTCCTGCGCCACATAATCCAATACATTTATCCTCCCATGACCCCAAACAACGTATCGTTACACCCACTTTGCAGAGGAGAAGCTAATGGGCAAAGGTCTGGATTCAGCAGCAAACTTCAACTCTGAACTTCTCATCAACATCATCCGACTGCTGAAATCGGGGGGGGTTGGACATAATGGTGTCTAGGCGAATGCACACCATGGCCACCTTGAATCCATCATCCCCATGGCCTATATGCTTTACATACAGTGCCTGCATCCACACGTATGTCCCATACTGCCAACACAGGGAGGTGGTGGCCCTCCAGGCATTCCTATATCCCATGCTGCAGTCACGTAAGACGCACAGCTCCTCCGTGGGTCCAGCTGACCCTGTTTTCCTGACCCAACACCTTCTTAACACTCCAGTAATGCAAACTCTGAATTAAGAGGATAATGATAACAATGATAAATCTGTAAAAGCCCTGTTCACATTGATGGGATATTTGTTTGCCGAGAACTAAATAATGATGTACTTAAGAGGATCATCAGTAGTAAACTGTAGAAACTCACACTCTCTGTTCTTCCCTTTATAGGGGACACTGCACAGCAGAGTGGAACAGCTGCTTTGGAGGCAGTTAGGCATTTTGCATACTTTATGCAAAAAGCCTTATAAAAACAAGGGCTTTCAACTGCACTTGTACAGTCACTAATTTTTAAATAGCGGAATTGGGAGCTTTTCTTTCATGAGAGCACTCAGATAACAGAAAATATTTACTTTAAAGCTCCAATGCCTCTCCACCATGCAAATGCGATGAGATGACTAGCTATATTTTTGTACACAGATGCAATCCAAGAGTGGCCAAATCGGTATAGCAAAACACAGCACCGTGCTTTACTCAGACGGTCTTAAATTAAGGCTACCATTGCCCATAGTTATCAGTGCTTTCGGCTTCTAGCCCTGAGGAAGCGACGGACACGCGCTGAAGTTTGCCGAGGTTACTTAGCAGCATAGACAACAAAATTACAAATTTCCCCCACTGCAGATGAGGGGCCAAGGGCTGCCCGGCTCTGACAACGCAGATGTTAAGCAGCTTAAAAGCACAGTCCACACACAACCCCTGCTCAACATCCCCTACCACAGCCACCCCATGTTATTAGAACCCTTTGTTCATTCACCTGAGAAATGGTGCTAGCCATCAGAAATACATCCCTGCCCAGGTTCAGCGGTCTCCTCTTGGCACTTGGGTGCAATTTCCTGCATTTTCTTTCACCTGGAAAGCTTTACGTGTTTGAGGTCTGCTAGGGTCTGCTTCTCCCTCATCATATCATTCAAGGGTGTCAAGCATCATATGGGAAGGCACAGTCTGAAAAACGGCTGCAATTACACCAGGCAGCAGGGCAAACAGGATTACCCTGTGTTAGCTGAGTGGCAAAACCTCACTTTGCCTGAAAAATCCCTATCTTGTAGTGAAGGGGCCTTAATTCTGGAAACTTTCTCCCTAAGAGCTCTGGAGTAAGAGGCTGAGAGTTAGGGCTTTTTCTACATACTTCATACGCAGTAGAAGGTAGGTCTAATGGGTCACAGCTTTTGGTGGTGACAATTGGGGGACGAATATTTACCTTTCCATTTATAAGAAGGGTAAGACATAAACACAGAGAATAATTAAGTAGTGAAACAAACTAAACCATTTCTTATACTAATGCTTCATCATTCCCGTTTCTTCAGAAAGCCGCCGCTGCCTTACCAAATGGTGCACCTAGCATTTCACACGCTGCATAAAAACCTGTGTAATGATACACGTTAATGACAACGCATTTACTTCCCTAAAGGAATTACAGTGGGTGCAGAGGGAAAGTAGAGAGGCAGAAGATGACCAAAATTCGTGAGAATTATGTTCACCATGAATACCAGCAACCCCATGGCTCTAGCACTTTGCTCCATCCCTTACTTACTATTTTCTCCATTTTGAATATTATCTTTAACATTGCCTCATTTCCATGCAAATCTCTCCAGTGCTTTGAAAAAAGCTGAATTGTGCCTGTCAAAGTCATCTACCCATCACATAAATCTTTCTCTTTCCTTTCTCCACCAAAGAAATAGAGAAGCTGCTTCCCCAGAGTGCTGTCTTTAGTTATTACCGGCCAGTGCTGACACCTGTGGATCAAAACCATCCCATGTGCCTTCCTCTGCGTGCCTCACCATGTCAAAACCGTCACCGCTAATGAGCGCAGGACGCAAAGGGTCTCCAGCACTACTGAATGGAAGCACAGCAACCAAAGGGATGATCTTCAGAAAAAAGTTCTCTGAGCAAAGTTGGCCGCTATCAGTATTACTGTGTGAAACAACCTGACAGCTTGTTGCTGGATTTGAGCTGCGAGGTTTTCTTCTGTTGTTGATTTTTTTTTCTTTAATATTTTTAGGGAAATTTTTAGTAGGACACCAAGTTCTTGTCACATTAAGATGAACCCAGGATAGGGCTGCTGGAGGCAGGATGCCAGACATGACCTGCACGCTGAGGAACACCACGTAAATCGCCTGTCTTGTTAAAATATAATAGGGAATTTGTAAACACACCTTCAAAGTACTGGACTGTACTAGAAGGTGTTTCTAGCTCTCTGCTCCTAGGTTCTTTTTTTCTGCGTATGCCAGTGTAAAAGTTTGTACTGTATAAATCTGCATTTTGTTGTGTTTTAGATACTCACTAATATACGTATTTATACATGTACCTACACACAGGTACACCTATATGTAAGTGTAAATATCAATGTATGGAATATGAATGGGCTCAGACTTCCTGCAGCTGCTAATTTTCCTCTCAGTCTTCTAATTTGCTCATTCTTTCTACTTCTTTCAAATCTAACTTTGCTTATTCATTTAATTAAACGTTCAATTTTATCTCAGCACAATTAGTAAGAATGGATTTGGGACAATTAGACAAATGATTCCAGCTATAAAACACAGGCTACACATAGGCTTGAGAGGTGTGTTTACCACGTTATGTCAGCGTAACAGTGCATGCTTATACAATATCTACCTGAAAATACCAATGAGAGAGCGCACAGGTAAAGTAATGCTGCTTCTATTTGGTAGCTCCTTCTTTCCATATTTTAATTCATCAGCCTGAACTCTGTGTCAGGATAGATTTTTGTTTGTAATTACAGGGAATTTTTAGGAACAGAAGGAACAAAATGAAGTACTTAACTGTTAATATTAAAAGCCTCAAATTTGGAGATGATGTTTGCATCCTATTATTTTCAGAATCATTCTGTTTTGTAAAATGACCACAAAACTAGCTACCTTGAATTGAACAATAACGTTTCTTACTCATCCAGACCATCTAAGAAACACTTTCCCTCTAATTCTCAGTCCTGAAAATTCAGCATCTCTGGACAGAGCTGAGCTAAATTTTGTATCCAAAAATTTCTATTGGAAAAAAATACTGACAGTCTATCCCAAATTAAATTTGCGTTCCCTGAAGTGTTTGCACTAAAACCAAGGGGAAAAAAAATAGTTCCACAAAAATTTGAAACGACTCACCTCCAGGTTTTATAAAGCTAAAATAATTCATAGCAAAACATTTTTCCTCTAGTCTTTTGATTTTAAAGCTTTGAAACCTGAACATTGGAAGAAAATCACATTTTGATGGAAAAAGTATTCTTAACAGTCAAAGAAAAAAAGTAACATTAATTAGCCTCACACACCCCCCAAATGTATATTATAATGGAATATTGTCCACAAAACGCACATCACGAGTTCCTAGCGCACCGCCAGCGATCAGGGCCAACATGAACCCCTTTTTCCCTGATTTATCAGCACTCGGTTTCCATTTTATCAAAGCACCTGTGCCCGTGACTGAGGTGAAGCCTGCTCCCCACTCCCACTGAAGACAACGCCTGGGCAGACTGCTGCTCGGGGCAGGACCTCAGCACCTCTCATGTTTTGCTGGAATGATGCTGGTTTCGTCTAAACAATTTTACGCTAATATTTGCAGGCTTTCAAGGTGAATTAACTTTATTCTGCTTTGATTATCCGCTTTGGGAACCCGTCCTTCATCGCAGCATTGATTTAGCTGTGGCAGATGCTGAGCTGTCGCTAAGCCTGACAGCTTCTTCAGAGCTTCCTTGGTAGCTGTCTTGTAAAACAATCAATAGCCAAGTGAAACCCAACTGCAAAAACGAGCACATTTCCCTCTTTTACGCTCTATGCAATCATGTGTGCTACTCTGCACTGCATCCTTCCGGGAGGAGGAGGGAGGAAAAACGTTGGCCTTTTAATATAGCATTCAGGATTATCAATTAATCAGAATACATCCACGCCCCCAGCCCGGGCACATCGGCGGGACGGCGGCTTAGGTTCACTCACCACTGCTCCAAAGCCACTTCTTGCCAGCGGACAAGGGTCTTTGGGGAGGATATTAGTGTGAATGTGCTTAGCAAGAGAGCTTCATCTCCTACACAACGTTGATTGGAATCCCGGTATATTTGGGTAGTTTTTATGGCACTTGAGAGAACATCTATGGTCTTAGGAAGATGCTCTCCACATTTACCTTTGCAAGTGCCACACACTGTTCTGCTGAAGAGCAATGCCATGGCAAAATGGCAGGCAACACCCTGAACATATTTTTGCATTTTCTATCAGAAGAGCACAGAGCCAGACAGTAATATGCACGTTGAACTGGGCATCAGTACTCCAAAGGTTACATACAGATCTATTTACAGATGAAAATAAAAAAAAATTCAGAGCTGTCTAAATACTGTATCAAGCACACTGACTCCACTTCTTTCCACCAGTCCCACAGCTCTCTACCTCTCCCTTCTCCATCATACCAGGCATAACAACATTGCTGGAAATATTACTAGCCACTGATGCTGTCCTGGCAGAAAGCGTTTGAGAATATTCAACAGAACAACGAAAGATTGCATAAACTGGCAAACTAAAAGAAACAAAAAAAGTCTGACTTTTCATTTCAGCCTCTGCACATGTATTGCTGAATTCTCCATGACTGTGTGAGACTGGAAAAGTGTCTTTATTTCCTGGCAGAAGCTCCTGGAGCTCTCCTCCGTGTCCAACTCCTTCTGATCAGCACTTGTTTCTATCTGATTACCTCTCTGTTTTCTTGCTCACTATTCCAGGAAGGAGATGCTGGAATTAGATTTGCTGCATCTCCATTCCTACATTAACACTAATTTAACTGAAGTCAATGAAATTACACTGATGTCTGGAGAGTATCTGAGGAGAAAAATTGAGTGTATTTTATCACTTTCCTTTGACTTCTTTGTGGTCGTTTTGTAGCGTTTTTAAATGTCCTGTTTCACCAAGATCCATTTATTCTGCTCTTGGATGCTGCAATGAAGTTACCGTCTTTGGGACAACGGTGTTCTTGCTGTAAAGCTCCAGACGTCGTCTGGAAGATGCCTGGGATGCGTATGGCCCACAGAGATGTGTACAGCGACAGAAGTGACGCACAGCATCACACCAAGTGCACATACAAGCCAAAAACCTTCCTCTCACTGCAGCCTCTTCTGGAAACGTATGATAAGAGTACAAGAAAGAGGGTGCACAGGGCATCTCCTGCCATCGGCTACTCCTTCCAGATGTCCACAAACCCAGAGCCCAGGGACTTTCTAAACTGCCCACTGCCTCCACACCATGGTATTAGCCACCAACCAGTCATCTTCACCAAAACTATCTAATACCTTCCCACAAATCCATTTTGGCTTCTTCTCACCAAAACATTATGTGACAAAGTGTTTTGTCGTGCTATTCCACAAGCCTGGCTGACCCAGCCTTTACGTGGGTCACCCCAGGTCCCCTTGCCAGAAAGTAATTGCTCCTCTTCACCTCCTGTGCACCACTCCTGGTTTTTGTAAGCCTTCCTCCACTGCGTTTTCTTGGTCGTGAAGAGACCTCCTCTCTTTGGTATCTCCTTCTGAGAAAGTGATTCCAATCCTTCATTCTTGTCACCTTTTAGACACGCTTTTTAATCTTACAAAATCCTGTTGTAGAACATTGCAGTCTGGTGCAATGATGTTAATTTCAATTACTTGCCTCGAAATCCTACTTGCTTTTTTTGACTGGCAGTGAATATTGCACTGATATTTTCAAAGAACTATCTGCAGTAACAGTCAGATGTCTTTCCTGAGTAGTAACTGCTAATTTAGAAATCATTATTGTATAGGTATAGCTAGCTATTTTTTGCCTACGTGTATTAATTTGCATGCACCGCCGCAGAATTTCATCTGTCTTTTTCACAATCTCTTCTGTGGTGAGATTGCTATATCAAACCAGAAATCCTAATTTCGGGATTAAGCAGAAAAAAGACCTGCAGCACAAGGAGAAAAGCTGCACTTAGGTACAACTACAAGTTAAGGGGTAAAAAAAATCTGGGCAAAATTTAATTGTTTCTTAAATTTTTTAGGTTTATGCTAGTATCATGGCTTAGGTCCCAATAATTGGGAAGGTTTTATCATCTTTATACTACAAGCAGGATTGACTATTTCCCAGAGCAGGGCAAATGCAGGCGAAGCTGTGCTTTCTTGGATTTTACTCAACAGTGACTAAGCCAACACTAAAATTCCAGTGAAAAATAAATGAGAGATTTGACAGAATAAAAATGTCAAGATGTGACCCAACACTTATAACAGTTAGGGGATTAAGTCGAACATTAACTCTTGAGCAGCAAGAGTGAGCATTAATTTCTAAAATACATGTTTAACCCTCTGGTTCGGCAGTCCCAGTGTCATACCATTGCGTGCACCACGAACAACGCTGAACAGCTATCGCCTTTGTTCAAGTAACAGTGAGATCAGCTACAACTGCAATAGGTTAATTTAAGCAGCCTTGACACCTTCGACGTTTCTGTTCATATGCTGAAGGAATTACTGCAGGGTCTCACCCCTCCGCTTATTTTGCCAATACATGAAGCGTCCTCAGTTACTTCTCAGCTGTTAGAGGCACTAATAGCTGGGCATGAACACCATTAATTTCCTTTGTTAGGGGCAATGACATCTGAAATCATACATATCATAGGGATTGTACATGGGACGGGGAGTTGGACAGTATCGTCAGGTTTTTTGGTCCCTCTGCATTAATGACCTAAACCACCTCGTGCTACTAATACCTGCAGGTATCATTCACGTTCAGTTGCGCCTACCACTGACTACGTCTGTGAGTAACGAACAGCCTTGCAAGATGAAATCTTCAAACCCAATGAAAACTAAATTCAACAACTCATTTATTAGCATATCTTTTCAGGCCTTCCAGCCTGCTTGTTCCCAAGCCTTGGCAGTATGGTACATTAATTTTATACTGAACTATTAATTGTAGTTGACTTTGCAAAGCTGTTTTCTTTACATTTTTTATTTGGTTTTGCAAAACCAATCCCAATGGAATTCATTTTATTCCCCACAGTTTGTTTGATCAAATTGCAAATATTTCCTTTAATCTTTTAAGGCATTCAGATTTATTATCTATGGAGCAGAGCCTCTTCATCTCCGCTGATGGTTTGGGAGAAACAATCTTTCATATATCTCTCATTTTATGCAAGTGTTTATGCCTGCAAGTACATATTAGTAAGCCTAACATTAAAACACATTCACCTAACCTAAATAAAAACACTTTGAACCAAATATGCAAGCTAACCTGCCTTGGTTCTTAATGATATTAATCTGAACTCATTTTTCCCAGAGGTTGTGATCCATAATTCACTGAGGTCAATGGAAAGTAGCTGCTGATGTGAGTGAGTTTTAGGGTCGGCAATAAACAGGTATGTTTATCTTTTACTCTGAGAATCTGTACAGGAAGTTTCCCAAAGGCAGGGCAAAAGGCCTTTGGGAAACTATTTTAATTTTCTTCATGTCTATTCATAGTAAGGTTTTTGCAACATGGGCACAGCACATACAAAAGGATAGCTATTGTTACTAAGTAAGAGGGAAGTTAAAAAAAGGAGATAATAATAATAATAATAATAATAATACAGCCATGCCATATTTTACACTTATACATACATTTTACAAAGAAAGAGAAATTATTCAATTTTTTCCCATACCTGTCACTTAGTTCAATTGTCTCCTATTTTTCACTGCAAAATTTCAGAATGAAATATTTTATAAAATTGAATCATTTACTGTTTTCAGAAATTATCATTCCCCATTTTATTATTTAGCTGCTTTTTGCCTAGTGAAATGGGGTAAAGTTTAGCAAAAAAATAAAAGAAAGTAAACTTGGGGGTTTTCTTAATCTGAATTCATAGTTCTGGAAGATATTTTAAAGTGAAAGTAGAAACCTAATGCCTTATTTCTTTTACTGTGTTCTACTTTTTCCATCACCAAAGTGAAAAGTTTTTGAAAAATAAAGTAACACTTCCACTCATTTTTTAAAACCTTTCCAGCACAAAACGAAGGGAAAAATTTTTCTCTAGTTTCTTTCTAGTGTAAAAAAATCTGAAAAGCATACAAAGAGAATGAGCAAGAGAGAACTTTTCTGTTATCTTGAAAACAAAGACATAGGAAAGTAAAAAAAAAAATCTTGTGTATATTAATCCTTTTCTTCAAAACACATCATTTTTAATAAAAATACATTTTCAACACAACTAAGGGTTTTCCATGTTAGCTAAGTTTCTACCACAAGTTTTTTACACTATCTGATTAATTCCCTCGATTTCTTCCTCCCCTCCACATCTCCTTTCAGCCTCTGCTGAAGTATTCCAGAAGTGATACAGCATATTTTTTATTTTGTTTAGAAGCTTAGCTACCTCCCACCTCACATCACTCTAAGCTTTTTTTCTCCATTTTACTCAATGTAATTCCTAATTATTTAACCTAATTGATAAGATGCCTCCTCTGGGTAGAGCTGGTTGCCATGATACTGTAAGAAATGACTCCGTATTTCTCCATTCCTGGATCTTTCTGAAGGATTTATACAGAACGTCTCACTTTCACCAAGTCCCCAGCTTCCCACACATAAAAAATAATGAACGGTCTAACCCTTGCAGCCAGGTTTTATCGGAATAATAGGGCTAAAAATGTTTTTTTCATTAAGTTTTCTCCTTCTGCTGATACTGGCCAAGATCCCACAGCTTCAGCGCTCTGCCGTAAGAGCTGCACACCCTTGTCACGCAAAGCGCCGTTAGTCCAGCTGCCAAATGGCAAGTTCTCATCACAGGGGACTTGTTTTACTGAAGTAACGATAATTAACAGCCTCGTCAGCTTCTGCCCCATTGGTCCTACTCAAGTTACTAGGAATACCAAAGACTCAGGGCTGCTTGAGGACAAAGCTCTGCCTGGATCTCTAATCTGCCCACCACAAGGAGCTCCACAACTTGGCTTTGGTCTAAGACATGGGACACATGGCATCACCCCCAGAGTGCCCAGGACAACTTGCACACTCCACCCACCTGCATGTTTCTCCTCAAATTCGGACAAAATAGAGGCAGAGAACATACCTTTCCGCATCTGCCATCACCTTCCTCGTGCCACCACCATCACATGTCCAGTGGAGCAGAACAGGCTGCTCCTATGGCACAACAGCTACAACTGGCCAAATGCTGGCCCCAACTCATGCCCTATCTATGTCTACACCTGCGCAAGGACACAGGAGTCTGGGCACTGCAAGGCAGAGGCACTCTTCCTCCACCAGTTTCCAGACAGCAAAGCACAAGGAATCAACCAACAGCAATGATTAACTTACTAGACAACTTCCTCCCTGATGATATGTTTTGAAGGCACCCATGAAGAATGCAAGTTTCCAGCTGTCTTTCTAGTATTTTTGTGACCATGCATAAACCTCCTCCTTCAAAACATAAGGGACAACACGGAGGGTGCTACGTGAAAATTTAACAAGTAGCTGCTAAAGGTAGAGGTACAACAGGCTGCTCAGAGTGAGAGTCCTCTCACCTGACAAGGGAGGACTTCCAGTAGAGTGGCAAGGCAAAGGGTCTTAGAAGTAAAGGCAAATAGGCTATGCTTGATGTGACAAACCAAATGCACCCAGTTGAAAGCAACAAGCAGTGAGGTGGCACAGGCACAATTATCATCAGCATAATGCAGCTCATACAGGCATGACTTTGGTGGGAGCCGAGCTGGGTCACAGCTGAGTGCTTTTGCAAAGTCCCCCCAGTATTCACGTCAATGAAAAGTTGTATGCTTTCAAAAACATGGAGGAAAGAAGACACAGTTTACAGTGAGTTGGTATCTAAGAAGCTGGAGCCTAACCTTAAAGTTTCAGGCAACCTTCTAATTACAGTAATACGATTTGAGACAGTGAATTCAGAACAGATGTTAGTGGCTTGAGATGTTTTAAGGGCCCTGTGACTCTCTAAGAGCTTTAACATTTGCAAAAAAAGGACCACATTGAGGGAACCTTGTGCAAAGAGCAGGGACACGGTAAGGAGCTCAAAAAGAAGCTGAGATCCCTCTCAGGAGAGAGGTCCTTGCTAGAAGTTCCCACTCACCTTTGTCAACCCCAACCCCTCCTGCCTGGCCCCTAAATCACCCCAAACCTCAATCCCCATCTCCTCACAACCTCCCCTACCTCAGAATCACAGAATCACTAAGGTTGGA